>NC_056725.1:532291972-532299472 GCF_019279795.1 Protopterus annectens | reverse complement strand
CTAGTCCCAGTGTTGCCAAGTAACAGTGTGCATGTATGTGGATAGATCTATATCAGGTTGCAGGGTATACATGCCTCAGAGAGTCACCTGTCCATTTGGCACAGGCAATAACCGTTTTAATAATCTGTGACATGTTCAACTGTACCCCATATATGTCACTGCCATGGTGTCACCACAGTGCCATACCCCATTGTGGAATATAACTGCAGACCATCCTCGTGCTGACACATGTACAGCTACAATGCAAATGGATAACATAATAGAGACCACAATCAACCAATGTTACTAACAGCTATAATGCATCATTGCTGGATGGCTACACTACCTGCCATATATGCATTACACTTACTCCTTACAACATGTTGCACTGCAGTAATGTGGTACACTGTAGTACAGTCACCATGTGCATCAGAACCATATTAGCCTGTCCTTGCATTGATGGCATGGATGACAGGGATGTGGCACAGGTATCATCATATGCACAGGGTATGATGTTGGTTTGCCAGAGGCCAAGGGTGGGCCATACATTTGACACCATGTGTGTGGGTGAGGGGTGTACTGTGGTGAGCTAGGTGTAGTGATGTGGTGTGTGTAGGTATGGGATTGCCCTAGGTGTGTGTAAATAGGGTGTGGGTATGCATACACACAGTTCTGCCTTGTGGCTGCCCTACACAGGTGTTTATGGACAGCTGCAGGCCACACCTGGCAGGGTGGGCAGTTCACTGCCTCCAGCCATGGACATGTGGACTGTGCCTGCCAGGGGTTCCATGGGCATGTCCAGGTACAGGCCTCTATGTGCTACTCTCACCTGCTGATGACAAATGTCCACTGGTACCAGGCCCCTCCTAGAACTGGCCAGGACCATGTGCACATGGCCTGATGTGATGTGGTGTGGATACCACCCCTCAACACTGCCGGGGCTGGTACTGCCACTACTGGATCCCCTTGGTGTCCTATCACATCAATGTTGACTGCCAGCTGTTGGTGTTGCTGGCCTACATTCACGCAGCCATTGCTGCACCCCCACCACACGTTGAAGCACAGGCACACCACGGCTGATGAATGCCATCATCTCACTATGCCATCTGTCCATGAGCTCAGTATACGCACAGATGCCAACAGACAGTTCACGGATGTTGTCACTTACAGACGTGAGACCAGCCCTCTGCAGCCTTAGGCCCTGTCTGGTGCAATATTCCATACATGCCTGCACTGCCATGATAGCCTGAAACACGGACTTGCTGGTACCAGCTATGTCACCTCTGCCAGGGGCATGATGTCCAATGGCCCTACCACAAGCACCCTGGGACATCCACCTATGTGGTGCCCTGCCGGACATCCGGCTATGCCTGCTGCGACCAGACACAGTAGGCATGGTTACCACACTTTCCTGTGCACTGCCACCAAACGCCAGCTGTCCCTCCGCTATGGCCACTGGTGATGGGGTATGTATAAGCACAGAAACTGTGTGTAGGGTTGGGGTGGCTAAAAGGGGGATGTCAAATGATGGCGCAGTCTCAGCCCCTGACAACCCCACCTGTGCCTCAATATTACTATCATCATCTTCGGTGTTTGTATGGACATCAACATCAGACTGCATGCAGGAGGGACCCTGACCCACCTTGCCACCTGTGGGGGAAAACAATAAATGCACTTTAGAACCTGTAGAGCATTGCCTAACCGTACACACACACACACACACACACACACACACACACACACACACACACACACACACACACACACACACACACACACCTCCATAATCCCTACCTGTCCATGGCTTTACAGACAGTCCCAAGTATATGTCCATGTGCCACCCCATCCTGCATCAAACTTGTTAACATACAGACATTGATATCACTCATTAACATATCAGTTCTCTAAATGCCTGCACAAGTGGTCACAACACAAGACCTGTTACTAAATTAACTGCCTGACCTCTGGGTAGTTGTTTTAGATGGCCTCACTGCTGTCATTCGGTATGCACCCTGTGTATGTCCGGACATGATGTGCATGGCCCCTATATGTGTGGGCTACTATGTTCTATCCATAATATCACGCACTGGTGTGCCATGTGTATGTAATGCTCAGTACATGCCAGATATGCTGCTCATTCAGCCTGTCATGTGACAACTGTAATATTTGGATACACTCCCTGGTGCTGACTAGTACTTCCTCAGTGCATCTGTAGTGCCGCATACGTGGATTCTAGGTGACCTCTCTGCTGAATGTGATATTAAGGGTGTACCTGGTGTCTACCTTCCCTCTCGATGCCTGTTCTATGCTACAGACCATATTATACTATCAGCTGTCCTGTGATTACACACATATCAAGTATTCCTGGTGTGTAATGTGGCAGTCCATGTACATGTACTGCCTGATCCCAGAGGGAGGTACTGCTGTATGAACACCCCACAATCACACATGTGCATACATGGCCAGCCAATTAAACACACATGCACACAAGCATCCTACATGCATCAACATCCCTCCACTTCACCAGAGTGACCCTACAGACAAACTAACTACCCACGAGGATGCACACACACACACACACACACACACATACAGGTGAGGTTGCACAATGATAGTACACACAGTCCTCCTAGTACCCCTCTGTCAACATGCAGAACATATGGTACCCAACAGCATGCAGTGCTGCTATAGTCAATCCATGCTAGCAACAGTATACATGTGTGTGATGCATGTGCTGTGTCACTAGGTGTAGCCCCTTCCCCTGGATACCACTGCACCCATGAACAAGGTACTTCTGTGCACCTGCAATGCACCCTGCCATGTACTGTGCACCACACCTCACAGGTGTACAAACCATTGCTGAATGTGTACTACTGTGTCAGTTATGTCAGCTTTAATACTCACAGCCCTTATGTTTTCCAGCAACACATACCTGGTATGATATGTGGACAGATGTCATTTGTGAATGCCTGATGTCTGATGCACAGCTCTCAACATCAGTGGACCATGTATGACCAATCCAATACTCCTACACTGACAACCATCTGAGCATACCATGGCTATGGGGGGTGTACACACCTTTATTAATATGACGCATCAATCCTTGATCTGCCATTGGACCACATCACAGCATATCTTAGCAGTACATGAGCCTGATATGTGACATGTGTCCTGCACTTACATGCACTGTCTACAGAATTTGCTAGGTGTATGGATGCTGACCATGATGCATACACTCTGTGTGGGCATATGTGCACACACCCTTATCATGACGGTTTGCTGCACCTCTTGTTGTGTGTACTACAGCAGTGACTAGTACTGGCAGGGGTATACCAATGTGGTCCATCTGCATTTGCCAGTGTATGTTCAGTCTGCCCTACACATGTCCCCCTATTCAGCATGATTGCAAGGTCTACTCATGTGCATATCCCTTGGTGTTCACACACTGCCATCACTATTGCTGTGTGGGTAGAGTTATGGCTGCCACAGGTCCTGAACCTGACTATGTGCAGATACAGCCATTCTTAGCATCCTTAGAATCCCTGCTGCAGTGTACTGGTGCATCATGCTGACACTTCTCCCCCCTTTTTCAGCCTTTTTGCAGATGCATGACAAGTAAGCCCTATACATGTGTCACTTTGCAGTGTCCCATACACTGAACACCACATGTTACAGCCTAGTCCCAGCTGATAATGTGGACCACTGTAATGCCTTTTGCCATAGTGTATTTCTACAGCAGTTGCCACTGTCCTACAGGTATATACACTGCTGTTGCACTGTATATGGGTGTTGTTTCAAACATGTCCCTACTGTAGGCCATGTCTCCCAGCATTATGTTACTCCCTGTGGACACATTGCGCAATGACAGGATTTTAGTTATCATGCAGGTGTCTGACATACCCTTCCAATACTCCATCGTGGTCACCCCAGTGATGCCGTGCATTTCACGACAACAATACGTGCACATGTACAGCATGCATTCTGGGTAGGTGTGTTAGATGTGTATATGGCATATACCATTGCCGTTACATGCCTGGTGTATTGGCAAGCATCTACATAAACCATACTCTCCAGCTACAGGCTGTTGCCTTGTTGGTATCTCGGAGGGACCTACATAAGAGGGTGAGAGATGCATAGTCAGTTGCCACAACTATGGCCACAACTGTGGCAGTGCTAAAGGGTTGGTGCAGTATTACAATACATCAACAGTACATTTCCACAATACATCCAGATATGGACATCTGTTTATCACTACTATGCAGCAACAAAATATATCTATGACATGTCAGATATGCATGATCTACCTGTACCGATGTGGATGCATATGCAACAGTGGTCTACAGATTTGCCCTATGGCCTTACCTGCACGCTCCTCAGCCGATGTGTGGGTGGCACCCACCTCCATAACGGTGTCTGGCAGTTGGTTTGTGTCCAGATGGGCAGGTGCCACAAGGCTGGCCAGGAGCTCCTCCACACGTGTCGGGGGGGGTGGATGGCATGGCCCTCCACTGTGGCAACGTGACCCCCCCGGACTGCAGCAGCACGCTGATGGGTATTGTGAAGCAGGTCAGAACAATGATGCCAGACTTGCTCATAACTGCGGTTGTGCAGTCCGACATCATTGACCCTGTGGACTAGGTCATTCCACAGGGTGGTCTGCTCCTGCTGATCATGGGCAGCCCGGCCACACAAGGTTGCATAGTAATGGATTAGTCCATCCAGCAGGATGTCATTTTCTGCCGCTGAGTGGGCTGGCAGCCTTGCATGAGACATCCTCCCTGAGAGATATAAAGATAGACACAGGTGTGAGCAGGTCATGCAGCAAGGTTACCACAGTTGTTAATACACATCACTGTCACTCCCACACCATATCAGCAACAACAAACTGTACAAACATCTCAACAGATATGGCTACAGCATACCTACCAGTGGGGTAGATATTGTACTGTGCCACACTTTGTGCAATGTGTTTGTAGCCATGCTCCCTGTGAGAACACTATCATTGCTGGCCTGTTACAGACTATTCACCTGCATGCCATTGTCAGGGCCACAATGATTCCATATATGCCTGTGGTATGCCTGCTATGTGTGTGCTGCACATCTGACATACTGTGTAATTGCAGTTATCTATAGATGCTGTTGGACATTTTCTGGGATTGTGTAGACTATTACTACCAACATGTGTTCGATAACAGTGACACAATAGCATGTATATGTACTATTGGCCAGCAGAACCTTCTCTCCAAACACATCTGCCCATGTTACCCAGCCACATCACATGTGTGTCCGACCCTGGCCTCCTTATGTACTGGTCCAGCAATACCATCAGGTGGAACCAACCCAGGGGATGTTGCCCCCCTGGGGGCACACACAGACATGTTCCTGTCCCCTACGGTCAGGTCCATGATCTGTTCCATAATGGGCTCCACGGACACATGTGGAATGTGCTACATCACTCTGAGGCACCCAGCACACATTCACAGGGCCAACATGCTCATCCTGCTCAGCCACCAGGCCAGGCACTTTCAAGACGTGGACTGCTGTTGTGAGTATTAGTGGGTGTGAGGCTTGTTCCCAATGTGTCCATATTAGGGCCCATGGAGTGTCCACATCACAGACCACACACACCATCCAGGATGCTTACCTACCACATGTGTCACATACCACCCCTGTAGGCTGTCCTCTATACCTACCAATCCTGGCCACCTCCACAACCATACCTGCCATACTTCCCCATATTCCCATTCCATACTTCACAGACAAGGGCAATGTGGTCGCAACAAGGGGTTTACATGTGACATATCTGTACATATTGCACAGTCTGACAGCTATAGATATCTGTGTGTTTTGCTATGTGTGCTGTTTCCTCACACATAGCATGCAGCACTGTGGTAGTAATATAGGGGACATGTATTTACATACATATCTGTTTGTGTGTGTGTTTGTATATATGTAGACATGCATATAGGTATAGATCTATATATGTGTAGATATATGTGATATATATATATATATGTGCTCATATATATGTCTACACATGAGTATCTGTATATTTGTGGACATACATATATGTATATACATATATATATCTATATATACATATATATATATATATATATATATATATATATATATATATGTGTGTGTGTGTGTGTACATATGTACACATATGCATACATATATGTGGGGGTACATTCAGACATCAGGTCGACAATCTTGCAACACCTTCCTGCATAGCTGCACTGTTTTGCCTTGCTACAACACAGACAGGTGCCACATATGGACACAGCCAGACATTAGGGGGGTATATGTAGGGCCAGATTGCAGGTAACCCTATTACACGCCTATGGCATTCCTGCATGCTACAATACAGATTACCCTGAATATTTTGCAAGGGGTGGACTGTGGATCCCACGTGTCCATCATAATGGCATTACTTCCACCACCAGCTATTGGCCATGTAATATACATACTTCCCATTACTCAACCCACACTATGATGGCTTAGATCTTATCAGTCAGTGCTGCTCTGCACGGTTGAGGGGTATGGCCCACTACCCACAGGGATGGACTCAGTTGTCCTTAGCAGTTGTTCAGCTGAACATCATTACAACAACACCTGAAGACACATATAAAGCATTCCACATCATCTATCTCATTATTATGGACCAAGTACTATGGTTAATTACATACATATATACTTAACATACCTGTTCTGGGACTGCAGACTCTTCTAGAGTGTTTGGTATTTTTTTTTCCTTATATGTGCACTGTCTCTCTTTCTCTCTCTCTCTCTCTTTCTCTGTCTCTGTCTCTCTCTCCTGCTCTCTGTCTCTCTTTCTTTCAGTCTCTCTCCAGTAAATGTAATGTGCTGCTTTGCATAGATTGCAACATGGAATTTGTAGGTGATGCACATGATCAGGTGATGGCTTCTGCACCAGTGTCTTCCACTTGCTACATGCATGCAACATGCTGTGTAGTACTTCACTTACCACTGTCATGGCAACCAACTACTATAAATCCCTACATCATGTAGGTGTGGTCCCTATACCTTTCCTGTATGATGGACATCCTTCCTGTGTGTGGGCATCAGTGTTACAGACAGTAGGTAGCAATACCTCTTACAGGAGAACCTGCACACTCAGGCCAGCTACATATTTGTAGGAGGTTCCAGAACTACAGACAGAGTGTGAGTAGAGTTGCTGTATGCATTGTACAGCACTGGTGTTACAGGATTTGTGTGTGCATACTAGTTTAACTTGGAATGCAGTCTGTCTGCATAGCTCTCAACTGTGGGCTTATCTTCTTGATGGCCATAGGTGTGCCTTTTTGTCTGTCCACCACACAGGTCTTGTGTCAGATATATCACTGGCAGTGTGTGTGTTGAGTGCTATCAGTACATGGCTATGTTGCAGACTATCCTGTAACACCAGCAACTTGCTTAGTGTATGACAACAGTTTTACACATATGGGCCTAAGTTCCAGCCTCTGTCCTCTACCTACATACTAGGCTTTGCACATA
>NC_056725.1:532216972-532289472 GCF_019279795.1 Protopterus annectens | reverse complement strand
GTGGACATGTGTGCAAAATGGGCAGCTATGTATGGGGTGAGATTTTTTTCCTGGGAACAGGTTGCCCTTTTTTTTCAGGTGAGAGTGGGATGCTGGGGAGGGATAGTAGGTATATTTGGGGAAGTAGGTTGGGTAGGTTAACAGACAAGATATGCAAGATGCATACAGGGGTGGTATATGACACATATGGGGGTAGAAACCTTGATGGAGAGGGGTGTTGGGAAATCAGAAGCCCATGAGCCCCCTAGTGGAAACAGTGGGACTGCGATGCCCACCCATGGGCAGTAACCAATGCACCTTCATAGCCCCAAAGGTGGCTGTGCTGGGGGCTGAGTTGGAGGACCAGACCGACCCTGTAGTCGCTACACACGGCCCTCGAGCTGGTGTAGAAGATCTCAAACTGCTGATGGAGCTCACTATGCACCACAACCCAGACCTGGCGACAGGTGACAGGTTCCTGTCCACACCAACTCTCGGGGTGGGGGGGGTTGAGCCCCATCCCCTGAGGCAGTTCCACCCAAAGGTGGTACAGGATAAATGGAAAAGGACGTCCCGGGTTGGGCCCCAGATATGCTAGTACCCGGTGCCACGGCCAGCTGAGGTGGGACAGGTTAGTCTACTGGGACCCGCATTCCCATATGTGCTATGGTGTTTATGGAGTATCAGCATATGTGGTTTAGTAGGGTGGCCACAATGGTGCAGCGGTTAGTGTTGTCACCTCACAGTAAGAGGTTCTCCGGTTCAATCCTCGGCTGGGGTGCCTTCAGTGCGGAGTCTGCATGTCCTCCCTGTGGTTGTGTGGGTTTCCGCTGGGTGCTCTGGTTTCCTCCCACATCCCAAAGAAATGCTGTAGGTGGACTGGACACTCTAAATTGGCCATAGGTGTGAGTGCATGTGTGTGTGTGTACCTTCCTTGGAAGGTTGGGTGCCGGCTGGCAACTCGACACTGTAAAGCTCCACTGCCAATCATGAGTGGACAGGTGATCCGCTGGGGTGACCCCTAACCGGGAAAAGCCGAAAGAAGAAGAAGAAGCATATGTGGGTTAGTAATAGTCAACACATTCCAGCGGTATGTATAACAGCATGCATAGATATTCCCATTAACCCAGACACCAGATACGGAACAGTTGCATAGCAAACGGAACACATCCATATATGGGACCACAGTTGTAATAACAACAGCATGCCGGTACATTGATGGCACCATGCCACCAATGTTGGAGTATTTTGCATGGAAACAGATTTAAATAATTATCAACCAATAGGACATATGTCTCAACAGAACAATGAAGTCATTATATATCAGTTGAGGTGGGTATGTAGTTTATTGTTAGAGATATGGTGGGGGGGTGTCAATTAACAAATAGTATATTCCTGTAGTCCACATTACTTTCCTAGTCAATGCTGTTATCTATACCTTACAAGTATTACTACAGTACCCTATAGCCTTAGTTTGGACAGTGATATGGCTGTTGTCATCATTATACATGAACTGGTTTTACCTGCAATATACACATCTTACCTGGTATACCTGTGGAGTAAATGTTTATTAACACACACTAACTGTTTCTACACATGCTCCCAGATTCCAGGTTGATGTTGTGCACATAGCTATCCATCTCTTTCTTCACAGACTCTGGCCATATCTTTACCACATGCAGGTGAACTGGGACATATCTAGACTATTGCCTCTTCATCGGTTCATAGGTTGGTACTAGGCTATCGGCCCTATGGCCTATACAAGCCTAGCCATAACAATTCCCTGGATATTTCTTCCCACAATATTTACTTCCCTGGACCCCATCTAGCAGGATAACTGACGTGATCCCCAGGGTGAATTTCCTATCTCCCATCCAATCGTCAAGGTTCCTTTTGAAGTGGGCCAAGGAGGCGCTCTGCTTGACATGTATGGGGAGTCTCTGGGTCAGGAACCTATCCCTTCAGCATGTTTTGTTCATTGTGATGACAAGGTTTAGATCCGTGGAGCATGTGGTTCTGAGGGATTGGGATTTCTTTAAGTGGAGCATGTCCAACAGCTCAGGGTTTGACATGGCCTTGTATGTTAAGCAGAGTTTTTTTAGATGGTCAGTATAGGGCATCTGATTTAGGCCTGTGATTCTTTTAGTCAGGTATTTCTGTGGCCTTTCCAGCTGTTGCAGATGCCTTGTGAGGTACATACCAAATGGGGCATTGTACTCTATAATGGGTCAACTGAGGGATGAGTACAGTGGGACAATGACCTCCTTTCTTCTGGATGAAAAGCCCTTAGTGATGAGGTGTGCCACATAGAAGGATTTCCTGACTGTTGTGGCAATGTGGTTATCGAAGGTAAGATCACTGTCCACCTGTGTCCCTAAGTCTCTCATCACACTTTCGGTGTTTAGTATACTGCCACCTATGTGGTCATTCATGGGTACATTTCTTGACATTAAGCTTGAGCCCATGGCTCTGGCACCAAGCAGCTGTTTCTGGAAGGCCCTTTTGTAGAATATCCACATCATTTGGGAATTCAATAATGGCTCCCAGTTTGCAGTCATCTGCAAACTTTGTTAGCCAGAGTCCTTTAGTGTTGGCCTGTACTTCAGAGAAGTAGATGCCAGACAAGAGCATTCCCAGGACTGAACCCTGAGGTACTCCACTTGTCACTTTTCTGGAGCTGGATTTGGAGTCGGGTACTTTTACAGTCTGGGTTCTGTCAGTAAGCCAGTTGGCAACCCATCGAGTGATGTAGGGATTTATGCCCATGTTAGTAAGTTTATCTATGATTCCATAGTGGGGGATGGTGTTGAAGGCCTTGGCAAGGTCCAGATAGGCTGTGTGGACTGCCTTACCCTTGTCCTCAGCTCTGGAGATTGATTCAAAGAAGTCAATCAGGTTCAGGAGACAAGATCGGCCCTTCACGAACCTAAACTGGGTGGGGTCCAGTGTTTGAAGGTTGCCAATGTCTTTGTTTATAAGCTCCATGATAATGTGTTCCATGCCCTTGCAGATAAGGCTCGTCAGACTGATGGGACAATAGTTCCCTGGATCCAAGGTGGATCCCCCCTTGTGGAGTGGGATAACTGTAGCTGTGTACCACTCAGTGGGCAGAAAGCCTGAGCTGAGGCTATGATTAAACATGACACTTAGGTGAGGTGCCAGTTCATTTTGTAGTTCATGTAGTACACAGCCAACCTTTAGTGACTTACCACACTCTTATACAGGCTTTCCTACACAGTTACATTATGTAGCACAATGTGGATGACAGTGGTCAGTGATACCTTATTATTCAGAGCAATTGCAACACTCACAATTCCATACGATACCAGAGTAAAGAGTACCAGTACAGTGTATCAAGCTTTTTATTTCTCGGCACAGTGTTCGTATCCGGCGTACCTGTGCGAGCAATGTTTGTTAGCACTACCTGAATGTTGCCACACAAAGTACTAGATTACACATTTGTATTATGCACATACATCTCACTCTGTTACTGTACACACTTTGGTCACAGCTTGACAACATGGGGGTGTAGATAGGACATATATGGCTTATTACTCTCATAACAGTTTTGGGAGTTGCTAGAGTGACAGGTTTGTTCTCATAGATGTGTAACAATCAGTTGTAGTCCCTGTTTGCTGCATAAACATCTGGGATCATCCCACAGACTTCCCAGGGGGACAGGGGGACAGGCAGCAGATATGGGCCCATATACTGGACTTTCTGGTCTTATCTGTACAGTTGTGGGGTAAGATTCTGTATGCAGCTTACTTCCACTCCTAGGATTCAGACCATGGCTGTGTCTGCTACAACTTAAACACTGTCCATCAGAGTTGTGTGTTCTATATAGATATTGCTGTATATCGCCTATCTGCTTTCTGTCTTATAATTCTCCTGTTGATTTGCATTCTGAGCTTGTATTGTAACACTCTTATTAAGGATTTCCCAGACAGTTATATTTTGTAGGACAGAGTGGGTGACAGTGATGAATAATACCTTATTATTCAGAGCAAATGCATCAGTCACAATGCCATACAATTCCAAAGTAAACAGTACCAGTACAGGGTATCATTCTTGTATTTCTGGGCACAGTGTTGGTATCTGACAGATCTGTGGGAGAAATGTTTGTTAACACTACCTGAATGTTTCCACACACAGTACCAGATTCCACATTGCTATTATGCACATACATCTCACTGTGTTACTGTACACACTCTGGCCACAACTTGACAACATGGTGGTATATGGTGGTATAAATGGGACATACATGGCTTCTTACTCTCATAAGGTTTTGGGGAGTTGCAAGTGCGCCAGCTTTGTTCTCATAGATGTGTGTCAATCAGTTGGATTTCCTGTTTGCTACCTATACATCTGGGATCATCCCGCTGATTTCCCAGGGGGGACAGGATGACAGGCAGCAGATATGGGCCACTTTACAGGACATTCTGGACATATCTGTACAGTTGTGGGTTATGATTCTATATGCAGACTACTACCACTGCCAGGATTCGAACCATGGCTGTGTGTGCTAAAAATACAACAGTTCACGTCTCAGTTGCATGTGCTATTCAGATTTTGTTGTCTGCCTTTTCACTGTTTTCTGTTTATATGTCCCTCAGTTGTACTAAATGGCCTCTGGGGATTACACCAGTAATATACAGGCATTCCTACACATTATATTTATGGTGCACAGTGTGGGTAACAGTGCTTAATACAACAGTACTAGTACATGATTGCAAATCTACATTACCATATGAAACCAGAATATACACATGCAGTCCAGCAGTTAGACCTTTATTGTTAGGTTTTTACGCTTTTATTTACATACAAACTATATGAGACTCTTCCTGCCATATTCTCTGGTGTATGCAGCACTTGCCTTAAACAATACAGGTTTTATACAGGCAATTAATTTACTAATACATTTAGATGTATTCCTATGACAGTACATGCAAGAGTATTACTGACCTGCCTCACATTGCAACTTCTCCAGGCAACTTCTGTGGGCCTCCTAGTTCGCAGCCCACTCACTTGAGGCTATGGAGGACATAAGAGGAATATTTATCCATACCTATCCATGGTATACATGAGCTGGCAATTTTCACACACATAGTGGAGTGATACTTACACACAGGTGGGACAGCCCCTGCTGTTCTAGCCCCTTGGATCTACTGCTCCAAGAGGTCCCCTTTACGCTGCTTCAAGTCAGCATAGTGATGCCTGACCTGCTCACCAGTTTGGGGTATGCCAGTGGCAATGGTGAGGTCACAGGTGAGATGGTCCCAGGCTTCTGTCTTATATTGGGAACCCTGGTACTGGCCCTGTAGCAGTTTCTGGTCATTGTCTTTGACAAGGAGTCATGGCATGACTCTGAATTCCTGGATGCACCAGTGCTGCACCCAGAAGCACACACCTTCTCCCCTTTCTGCCATTGTGCCTGCAAGGGGAAGCTTCAACCAGTTATGAAATGTATTCCCGCCTGTTGGGTTTAAGTAGGGGCAATTTCCTGCACCTTTTCATGATTGGCCGGTTTTGAAAAGGCTAGGCTATGGGCAAACCTGCTTACCTAAGGTTGGCATTGTTTAAAGGGGTATACCACTGGGCACATTGAGTTAGCTGGCCTACACATTGCTTACACCTACTAAGCTGGCCTGTACAATGCTTAGTGTTGCTTACATTAGACTTTGCATTATATTTTCTTTTTGGCATTGATTTCTTATTCATTGCATCATATATATATATATATATATATATATATATATATATATATATATATATATATATATATATGCCTGGTATCCATGATTCATGTGTACATACACTGTATGGGGTCCTTGTATTTTATTGGGGACTTCAACACTCTATTACAATTACACCTCGCATATGGGCTTACTGCTGTACTCCATTTCACATATTTATATTATGTAGTAGGTTGTAGAACATATGATTGTATACTGATTGCTTTCACAGGCTCAGTTTGATTTTACTATACTGAGAACTTGTTTGCTGATACCTCATTCTTCTTTACTGCTGTGATGGCTTGGTGGTTGACTACTGTGACTATAGTGTATAGGGTCCTGGGTTCAAGATCTGTGAGGCTGTTTATTTTGTTGCTGGGTAGAACAAGGGCCATTGGATACAGAGTGATTAAGGCACTTTTGAGCAGTTGTAAGCGGGTTTGCGCGAGGGTAAGCAATGCTAACCTCTGGTTAAATATGCTTGCAGAAAGTTAGCTTCAAAATTGCTTCACCTGTGTGAGCATTGCTTACCCCCACTCAAACAGGCTTAAATGTACTTACTAGTGCTTAAATATGCTTACTACTGCTTATTTGTGCTTACACTTGCTTACTAGTGCTTACTCCCACTTACAATTTCACTGAGTTAGACAATAATATCTAATGGATTTGGGGAAGGTGGGGGATTTGGAAGCTGTATGGAGATGTCATTCATTACACATTTTACCTTCCATTTGTATCCATGATTTCTGTGTACATACACTGTATGGGGCACATGTACTTATCTGTGGACTTTGCAACATTATGGCACTGACACCTCACATGTGCATTTAATGCAGTACTCCATTTCACAAATATATGTTATTTAGTAGGTTATGCAACTAAAATATTGGTCATAATGTGATTTGCCATGGAAAATGGGATGTGCTGCCGTGGGACTCGAACCGGGAATGCCTGCTTGTAAGGCAAATGGTCTGCCTACTGCACTATTGCTATACTGCTTCATTTGCATATATCTTCTTTGTTATCCTCTTCAGCCATTTAAGCTACATTAACAGTAGCTAAGCAATGGGCACACCTGTGCATCTAGGGTTAGCTTTAATCAGATTTATAATAAAGAGGAAAAGGTTTGTTTATTTGATTTGTATTTACTATTGCTGTGGTACATGTAGGGGGATGTTGCTGAGGATATGCAGACACCTATGAGTGGTCTCGCTAATTTCTTTGGCCTTTCTGCTGTTATTCATTGCGGGGGCATGTATATTTTGAAGGCTCTGCTCTCAGACATGCCCCCTACACTCTTACACACTCTGTGTAAGATTAGGAGCTCAAGCAGCGTGCCTTCATTAATATGCACGGCGCGCTGCCATCCTGCTACTAAACAGCCGCTTCTGTGCAGGACTAAGCTAGTCCTGCATGGAAGATTAGTAAATCCAGGGGTTTATTTGTGTGCAAAGTGCAACTATTTCGTAAAGTACAGTTAAAATACAGCCATTTTGAAAAGTTTCTTGTGCTGGGTGTGTCTATTCACAAAGTGCTGCCATTACAGTGTTTATTGCATTGTAAAGAGTTATTTAGCAAAGCACAGACAATTTGAGAAAGTTTCAGTGTGTTGCGTACTGTTTATTCACAAAGAGCAGTTACTTTGAAATGTTTCTTACTCTGAGCTTCTTCTGTCCAATTTATTCACACAATGCAGTTATTTTGAAATGTTTCTTACAATAATGATAAGTGACTTTTGTAGTACAGTAATTTCAAGAGTATTACAGTGACTGAAAGTCTTATTTTGCAATGTTTCTTACACTAAGAGGTGATTTCCTACAGTACAGTGGTTTCAAGAGTATTAGGGTGCCCGAGAGATGTATTTCACAAAGTTCAGTTATTCAGATGCTTGTTGTGTTATTGGCATGGTTACAGATACTGGCATAAATTTCTCGCATATGTATATGTGTGTATGTTCATGCATACTTGCAAAACCCTTCACTGGTACGTGTTAATATGGCAGATGGATTTCAAAAACCAACACAATTGGTGTTTGATCAGAATATTGCAGAGAACTGGAGAATATTTGAACAAAAGTATGATATTTTTATACAAGCAGCTTATTCTGACAAAGATGCATGCACCGGGGCATTTGTTTTGTTAAACCTAGCTGGTCAGAGGTCACTGAAAGAGAGCATTCATTTGTGTATGCACCAGCAGTATATGAGGGAGAAGGTGAAAACTGTCATATTGTTGTACGGCTGAATCAAGTGAGGATCCTGAGTGTTTGAAGCGCAAGGTCAGGGAAGTGTGTAACCCACAGACAAATATTACATTAGAGAGCCATTTATTTTACACAAGAGATCAAAAACAAGGGAAAACTTTCACAGTTTATATAACTGACTTGAGAAACAAAGCTAAAATGTGTCAGTTTTGTGACTTAAAAGATGAGCTGATAAAGGACAGGCTTGTGTGTGGTATTAATAGTGCTGCAATGAGAAAGATTTTGCTTCCTGACTGATTTAATGCTAAGCAAAGCTATTGAGATTTGTGAAATCCATGAAGTTATAGAAAGGCACAGAAGTATGCTTGCAAGTGATAAGAGCATGGTTCCAGCAAGCTCCAGAGCAAATGCAGACAGCATGCAAAATGTGGCTAGCAGAAGCAGGCCTAACCACATGGCAGCTGACACCCCTGTAGGTGTTCCTGGGAAATCCCGTAGTTTTCCAGCAAGTTCTAAAAAAAAGGACATGCTCAATGCAGTACAAGGTTGAGAAAGTTAACCCAAATCCAGCTCTATTATTAACTGTTGAAATTGCTGTGCCAATCATGAGTCTAAAAGAGAAAAATGCTTAACATTTGGTCAGAAGTCCCACAAGTGTAAAAAATGGAACAATTTTCAAAAGTTTTGCAAATCAAGTAAACCTCACACAGCTATAAAGAAGGGTCACTTGAAAAAGTAAGTTGATCATATAGAGAGCTGTAATTGTACCTTCTATGTAGATGGTGTATCAGTAATTGGTGAAAAGGTTGATGCAGTAAATTTGTTGTCAAAGAATGAACTGTTTTGTACTGTCCAGATCAATGGTAAATCCACTAAGCTTAAAGTGGACACTGACTCAAAATGTAATGTTATGTCAGCAGACACACTTGCTAAGGTGAGAACTGGTAAACAACTCAATATGGCTAGTTGTGCGAAACTTGTTGCTTATGGAGGTGAAGAAATTCAAACTGAAGGCTTAGTAGTGCTTTCATGTTATTTGGCTAGGAACTGTTACAGCTTGTTATTCCATGTAATCAGAAGACCTGTGCAGTCATTATTGGGTCTCAGAGACAGTTTGAGAATGAATTTGCTTTCTTTTACCAAAGACATTCATCATATAAGCACATATCCTAGTTCTAATTTTACTGAAGCTATTTTCTTAGAATATGCTGATTTTTTGAAGACAAGTTGGGCAAACCTCCAGTTGTGTATTCCATGAAGTTAGACCCAGAGTTCAGTCCAGTAGTCAGACCAGCAAGAAAAGTTCATATAGCTATGCAGGATAAAGTCAAAGCTCAGTTGGATAAAATAGTGCAGCATGGTGTAATTTGTCCAGTGGTGGTGCTGCGGTAGCGTTGTCGCCTCATAGCAAGACATTGTCCCGTTCGATTCTCAGCTAGAGAGTCTTCTTTGTGGAGGCATACATGAATGGGGCATGCCTTCGTTGAAGGTTGTGCATCAGGGCTGGTAACCCGGTATGTAAAGATCCACTAGCAATCATTAGCGGACCGGAGTTCCGCTGTGGTGACCCCTAACCGGGATAAGCCGAAAGGCACAATCAATCAAAAAAACAGAACTAAATGAATGGGTGTCATCCATGGTAGTAGCCCACAAAAAAGGCTCAGACAAAATCAAAATATGTATTGACCCAAGAGATTTGAACAAAGCATTAAAGAGACTACATCATACAATGCACACAGTCAAGGACGTCATAGTCCTAATACCAAATGCCACTGTTTTTTCTGTCTTGGATGCAAAACGTTCATTTTGGCAAGTTATGCTTGATCACAAATCCTCATTACTGACTATTTTCAGTACCCAGTTTGGCAGATATAGATTCCTCAGGCTGCCATTTAGAATACCTTCTGCAAGTGAAGTCCAGCATGCAATGGAGCAAAATGTTTCATTTATCCTTGTGCCATAATAGTAGATAATTTATTGGTTGGAGGCAATGGTGAAGCAGAGCATGACAGAAACCTTAAGAGACTTCTAGATAGAGCACATGAAGTGAGCTTAAAGCTCAATCCTCTGAAGTGCAAATTCAGACTACCAGCAGTTACATATGTAGGTCATTTATTTACCAGCACTGGCTTAAGACCAGACCCGTCCAAGCAAGCAGCCATTCTAGAGATGCCAGCACCAGATAATTTTCAGGCTTTACAATGTTTTCTTGGCATGGTCAACTATTTAGGCAAGTTTATACCAGACTTCAGTGAACTGAGAGCACCGTTGAGAGAGTTGATGTGCAGAAATGTTACATGGTCTTGGTTGGAACAGCACCAGAAGGCATTTGAAGACTTTAAGCAGAAAATTGCCACCCCACCTACATTAAGATACTATGATGTCAATAAACCAGTAACTCTTTCCTATGATGCATCAAAATTTGGTTTTGGTGCAGTTATACTTCAAGAGGGCAGACCAGCAGCCTGTGCACCTAGAACTCTTACCCAAACTGAAATGCAATATGCTCAAATTGAGAAAGAACTTTTGGCAATAGTATTTGCATGTTCAAAGTTTCATGATTATATCTACAGTCGAGATATCCAGAATGAAACTGATCACCGACCGCTAGGTACTATTCTAAAGAAACCTATGCATTCAGCTCCAGCGAGATTACAAAGAATGATGTTCAGATTACAAAAGCACAACTTCAAAATGGTCTGTACAAAAGGCAAACGTCTTCATCTGGCTGATACCTTATCCAGATCGCCCAGAAATACAATGGAACATGTTCATGCAGAGAATTTTGACTTTGACGTCATGGAAGTGTATAATTTTTCTACCACGAGACTTGATGAGCTGATAGATCATACAAAGACTAATCCAATTTTGCAGAAGCTCAACCACTACATTAATGCTGGATGGCAGTCAAAGCAATCTAGTGTACCACCTGAAGTGCAAACTTATTTTCCTTACAGAGATGAGATGTTGATGGAAGATGGCATTATTTTCAAAGGTCCCAAAATTGTTGTTCCTGCTTACAACATGAATATATCCGGATTTTGCATCATGGTCACCCAGGTTCCAAATATACCAAAAGAAAGGTGAGAGAATTAGTATTTTGGCCTTCTCTAGTAAAAGACATTGATAAAGTACTGTCTTCTTGTTCAGCATGCAATAGTACTAAAAAGCATTTGCAAAAAGAACCACTTCAGCTAAGTCAAGTTCATGAACTACCTTGGTTAACAGTAGCCATTATTTTCGAGTGGAACAATCAGCATTACTTAGTGTTGGTAGATTCTTATTCTAACTGGTGTGAGATTGATTTACTACCTAACCTAACATCCACTGCTGTTATCACCAAGTTGAAACATCATTTCTCAGTCCATGGTAGTCCACACAACGTTATTTCTGACAATGGTACCCAAGTTACCAGTCAGTTATTTCAGAAATCTGCAAAAGAATGGGACTTCGTACATGTTACTAGTAGTCCAGAATACCCACAGTCAAATGGACTAGCTGAACGTGCAGTACAGACTGAAAAACAATTACTTGAAAGGTCAAAGCATGATAATACCGATGTCTTTTTAAATTGAGTTAATCTCAGAAACATACCTTGTGATGATATGCTTGGTTTGCCTGCTCAGAGACTTCTGTCTAGGCACAGCAGAACAGCACTGCCCATTAGTTCCAGTTTGGGGAGGCCTAAAGCTAAGAACAACATGTTAATTATAGTCCATTTATTTAGAAAGCATTCTTTCCAGAAGTCCAGTTATGATAAATTAAGCAGATTTCTTTGTCCATTGAAAGAAGGAGAGACAGCGAGGATGCAAATGGCAAAAGGTTTCAACCGGATTGGTCAAGTGACAGTTGTGTGTACCAAGCCAAGATCCTACTTCATAGAATCTGAGGGTGTGGAGTACAGGAGAAATTGCAGGCATCTTCTTCCTGTACCAAAATCGATCTTGCAGCATTGTTCCTGTGATACAGACTCTAGATCTCAGAGAAATCCAGACAATGTTCCTGTTGCAGAATGTGTCTTAACTTCTGCTTCCATTCCTGATGATGTTCCTGATGTCCCTAAAATTAGACATTCAGCAGAGACAGTCCTAGCTGCTATAACTGAGTCTAATTTCATCGTCACACAATTTGGTTGTACTTCCAAACCTAGCGTGAAATACACAGCAACCTGGACATAATTGTTTATGTGTATTTAGTTCTGTATAATTACATGAAAAAGAATTATATGTATTGTTTGCATGTTAACTAATGTCATCAACATTGCATGACTTATTTCTCAAAGAGGGATGATGTAGAACAGTGTTTTCCCTTTAAGAAGCGTTTCAAAGTCGGCACGTGCATATAAATAGCAAGCAAGTGCTAGCTTCAGTGCCATTTTGTGAGTGCAGCCAGCGAGTGACCATGTATGAGTGTAATGGCTAGTTTGTTTGTAAGTTTATCTAAGTTAAAGTTATTAAGCCTCAATCCTGATGTGTTTGTGCATAATAAAGCTGCTTGAACAGAACCCACAGAGACTCATCTATTTTATCCTGACTAGACAAGAGGCCCATCTGTGCCTTTACAGAGACATGGCTTAAATCCACAGAAAGTACTCCAGTAGGGCAATGCTTCAGTGCCTTCAACACATTTAGACCATCAACTGCACATACAGGAACAAAAGATGGAGGAGACTTGCTCTACATTAGCAACAGCTATAACTCTAGGGTGGTTAAAGAGGATGATGCCCTGGAGTTTATCCATCTGCAAATTACTGTAGACAATGTCCTATACCATACATTAACAAGCTATAGGTCACCCTCTATGTCCTAAGAATACCATACCTCTTATCTAGACCTACTGGAGATGTTCGCCATTAAACAAAATACCCTCTTCATGGGAGACTTTAATTATCCATTTATAGACTGTGCAGCATGCACTGCCTCAAACTCACAGACACAGTTCCTGGACTTTATTAACACAAATACCCATGCCCAGATAGTGTGCACACCCGACAGACATTCAAAATAACTGGACCTGGTAGTCACCAATATGGGAGAGGGCTGCACCCCCCCCCCCCCATGCCATGTCCTCACTGGTGAGGAGGGACTACAAAGCTGTTTCCTTCAAAATAAAAATCAACTTGATAACCCCAGCAAACCCTGTAACAGTTTGTAATTATTCCAGAGAAAGCCATATCCTCTTAAGTGACAATTTTTCAAAATTCAGTGCCCCTCCTAATCCCAAGTTCACAGCAACCCATAAGGAATTGTTCACAGAGACCCTGTACAACTACATAAATGGCTGTATAGAGGCTGCAGTACTTGCTAGAAGTAAGCCCAAAAGAAACTATAAAAACAAACCACACTGGTGGAATCCTAACCTTAATAGAGCATATAACAAAAGGGTAAAAGGCATGGTTAAAATCAGGAAGAGCAATTCCCATAATTATGGGAGCTCTCTAATTAAACTAAACAGGAAACTAAGAGGAATAATTAAGTCCAACAAGGCCTTGTACAGCTATGTCTGTAACTGTAAAGGCAGCACACAGCAATGTGCTGAACTGTTGGTCAATAGTACCGTCTTCACTGAGCAGAGTGACATAGCAAATCTGCTGGCTGAAAATTTCAGCTCTCACTCAACTCCCCCCATGAAATACCTACTAGCATAACCCCCCCAACTAGTAGCAGGAAGCAGGTCCTAGCAGTGCTCACGAAGGCCAAAAACACAGCCTCAATGGGCCCCGACAATGCCCTGGGATACCTCCTAAATAGCTTAAAACATGATCTATCAGGACAACTGAAGTCATTTTGCAAGTATAGTCTAAAAACAGGCTTTGGACCATGAGAATGGAGGACTTTGTTATCTCTCTTCAGAAGGGTGCACCATTAACCGACCCCATTAGCTAGAGACTCATTAGTCTAATATGCAAATACATAAAACAAATTAGCATGAAAAGGCTCAAAAGACATATGCAATATTCAGACATTGGACCCAACCCAGTTTGGCTTTGTTAGTGGACTGTCATGGCTACTAAACCTGATGGACTTCTTTGAGAAGGTCACCAAGGCAATGGATGAGAGGAAAATGATGCATATCACTTCCCTGAACCTGGCTAAGGTATTCAGTACAATACCTTACTCAGGTATAGTTAACAATCTCACTGAATTAGGCATAAGCCCTTACATAACTGGCTGGCTTGCCCACTAGCTCACAGAAAGGACTCAGGAAATAAGGACTGATAAGACCACCTCCACTAAGAGACTGATCACCAGTGGGGTACATCAGGGCTCTGTGGTGGAACCACTTCTATGTGCCATTTACTTCTTGGAGGTAAAGGCTAATGTCAAAGGCCTTTAGCTGATCAAATTAACAGATAATTACAAATCTGGAGCTATCATAGATCCCCACATGACACAAACATCTTACAAGAGGGTCTAACACAGACAAATGACTGGTGCCAAAGTCACAGATTAAAACTCAGCATCAAGAAATACATTATAATGCCTTGTGGGAAAACGATCAACCAGGCTAATTACTTCATCAATAAGACACACCTAAAAGTTAACAAGGTAGTCAGGGATCTAGGAACATATGTAGAAACTAATCTGGCCCTTGACCAACCTGTGGCCAAGGTAGGAGAAAATCATTCTATGTTGCCCAGCTTATAAGTAAGGGCATGGCATCCAGTTCCAAGGAAGTCATAGTACCACTTTATTTACCCCTTATCAGACCCATTATCAAGTGTAATGCCCCCGTTGGTATGTATCTAAAAGATATATGCAACAGTTGGAATGTACACCATTGCTCTCAATTGTCCAGATTTTTTATTCATATTTTTGGCCCGTTTCTCATAAAATTGTAGTTTTCTGGCAAATCACTGAAGACTGAAGTCAGAAAATAATGCCAGATATTTGATTTTCAAACTTCATATCCTTCATAAAATTCATGCTAATGCAAAAATAGTTATTCTATCAACTTTCTAAGTTTGTAAGAGCAATATTTAAAATGTGTCTCTATTTTTGGGCCTTTGTCCTCCCATTATTTGTGGATTTGTCCAGATTTCTCGCTGTAAGAGGTTGAGATGTATGGATTGCTCACAAAGGCTCCTTATCAGTAGAATCCAGGGTAAAAACACATTGTCATACACAAATCGCCTTAAAGCTTTGTCTCTGTGCTATGTCTTCTACAGGATAATGAGAGGCAATCTACATCTGACATACAAGGTATGCTGAAATCCAACTCTGATGGACCTTTTTCACATCCTGTAAACAAACAGCATCAGAATTACTAGATCCAAGGATTTCAATTTTGCTTGCAGCAAAAATAGGACATGTATACCTCTTAACTGTCCAAATTTTTGCCTCATATTTTTACTCTCTTCCTCATAAAATTTCTGTTTTCTGGCAAATCACTGAGTATTGAAGTCACTAAATAATGACCTGCATTTGAGTTTAAGACTTCTTATCCTGCAGAAAATGCACGAAAATGCTAAACATATTATTCTAGCAACTCTCTAAGTTTATAATGGGAATATTTAAAATTTGTCCCTGATTCTGGGCCTTTGTCCCCCATTATTTTTGGCTTTGTCCAGATTTCTTGCAACTAAAGGTTGAGAGGTATGAGGACATGTTGGCAAGACAGGCATGTGTTTCAGAGGATCCCCATGGTCTTGAACAAGCTTTCTATTCCTGTAAAGCAGAGTCCATACCTAACCCTATTTAAGCATAACCTTGACCAATGGATGGGAAAACAGAAATTCACCGTAGGTCTGGCCCCCTTGTCTCTGATAGAGGCATACAGTAACTATGCCCAAACCAACATATCTCCCCAGAACCTTTAGAATCTTCCTAACATACGCCTCTCCTAATAAATGCCCATGATATATAGGGGCATAATTGGGTTGGGTTGTGTGGCTAGGCTTATAAGGCCCTGATGGTTATTAGCTTAGTATATATCTGTGAACCTATGTAGAGATGGATTGTAATTAATTCATTTGTGCCTTTTCTAACCACTTTGCAATATGCAAAGATACTCAGATTTGCCTTACTGTTTCCCACTGTGAATTGTTCATTTTGGTCTCACCAAAACCTGATGTGTAAAGTATAGGAAAAGGAGGTATAGGCAAAGGAATACTCACCTTATCTTTGCTGATCATGTGTTATTGGACAGGTTTGGACTGGACAGAGATATAGTTAGGGCTTCAGTGAGCTTGTATGTCCCACAAACAATAAATGGGAGAATGTGTGGTCTTCATTTACCTGTGGATACTAAGGTATGTACAGCCCTCACTATACCTGCCACAGGGCCATTTCAAAGACAAACTGGGAACACATTGGTCATCTCCCATAATTCTGCCTCAGGGATGCTGCATTTCTTTCTTGATATACTCTTGGAACATGTAAATGAGCATATGTATTTCCTGCTGTCGTGACAAGTCTGAGCCAGTACCATGCATGCCTTCTATAGAGTGGCACAGTTTCCTGAGGTAATTGGTGTAATAGATTGCACTTGTGATGCTAGAGGGGCCCCTTCTGCAGCACAGGGGAAGTGGTACCAGAACTGGAAGGGTTATATTCTGTCAGCTTCCAGTGAGCATGTGCTGCATGAGGGTTTATAGTTTCATAGGTAGGTACTAGGCTATTGACCCTAGAGCCTATATAAGCCTAGTCAAACAGTATCCTGGCTTTTGCCACCAAAGGAAATTATTTTCCTGTGCACCTGTCAAGCAGAGCCACAGAAGTGATCCCCGGGGTGAATTTCCTATCTCCCAACCAATCATCAAGATTTTTCTTGAAGAGTGCTAATGAGGTTTGTTTGATATAGATAGGTAGTTTGTTCCAGAGTATGGAAAGTCTCTGAGACAGGAATCTATCCCTCCAGCATGTTCTGTTTATTGTGGTGACAAGGTTTAGGTCCCTAGAGCATGTAGCTCACAGGGATTGGGATGTCTTTACATGGAGCATGTCCAACAGCTCTGAGTCTGACATAGCTTTGTATATTAGGCAGAGATTGCCTCTGAGTAGGTGATATGTGACAGAGTAAAGCTGGAGTTTTTTGAGATGGTCTGTGTAGGGCATCTGTTTGAGGCTGGTAATCCTCTTTGTGAGGTATTTTTGCGGCCTTTCCAGTTGTTGTAGATGTCTTGTGAGGTACATACCAAAAGGGGCATTGTACTCTATAATGGGTCTAATGAGTGATGAGTAGAGGGGAACAATGACCTCTTTTTTCCTGGATGAGAAACCTTTTGTGATGAGGCGTGCCACCTAGAAGGATTTCCTAATTACTGTGGCAATGTGATTATCAAAGCAGAGACTACTGTCCACCTGTGTCCCAAGGTCTCTTATCACACTTTCGGTGTTAAGTAGACTACCGCCTATGTGGTAGTTCATGGGTACAGAGTTTTTACCAAAAGGGATGACAATGCACTTTTTGGCATTGAGCTTGAGGCCAATGTGTTAAATGACATCCTGGCATTGCCTATGATTCTCACATTTGGCACACAAGCTCACTGTAAACTTCTTCCTACAGGGAAAGATTCTTCATGGACACCTCCTTAGTAAGCACAAACCATTCTAATGTTGTTAACAATAGTTATTGCTGTAACTATATAGTACTGTAGTTAATATTAAGAAATAGCCTCCTTGTGTGTTATGTGTTTCCCTCTCTGCTTTGT
This sequence comes from Protopterus annectens, assembly GCF_019279795.1. Taxonomy (NCBI): domain Eukaryota; kingdom Metazoa; phylum Chordata; order Ceratodontiformes; family Protopteridae; genus Protopterus; species Protopterus annectens. The sequence goes on along the minus strand of NC_056725.1, from coordinate 532,271,903 downwards.
TTTTCAACAGACGCAGGCTAACACTCAGACTCTGACTAATGATATCAATCTGTAACCCTTAGGGAGCAGCTGAGGAGTGCCTTACCACTGACCTATCCCAGACACAACTAGGTATCGAGCAAGTGCTTGGCTGACTCAAAGCCCATTTTCATTGCCCGAATCAGTCGGGGTGCCCTTCAATATGAGCCTGTTACGGCATACAGAATATTTATGGCCTGATGATTTCTGTATTACATGATCATTTACCAGTCTGGTGCACAACCACTAAAGTCAGTCACCAATGCTGGAAGTTCAGTTCCCTCTATTGTTTGTCTGACCAGTGGCAATAGTGACAGTGGCCAGCTGACAGCAGCAGCACAGCAGCTGTGCCCAGAGATCCGTGCATGGCACATGGCTATGCAGGTGAAGAGGTGGGATCTAGTGCACAACTATGGGTCATGACATTCACTATGTGATATGGATGATGGGGCAATTACAGGTCTAGGATTTGATGCATGCAGTGTTATTTGTGAGCTACACTGAGTAGTGCATAGTCAACTTATGTACCTCAGGCATTTCTCCACATATCATACACAAATGTATTGGTTAAACTGTATTAGCCATCATTTTCATACAGTGATCAGTGGCGCAAGTGGCACTTATACTGGCAGATGCTGAAAGAACTGCAATGAAGCAGGTATTTAGAAAAAAAAAGTGTATGAATATATGCTGAGAAGTTCATTCCAAGGTTACTGAAATTTCATTTACTTAGTAAAGGAAATGTATTTTGTTTTCCATCATGAAATGTGAAATTGTTGCTGATGTTCTTCCTTTTTATTCACATTCTTTTCATGCTGTTGTTTTTTTCCTTTTATTCAGGTGCAAGAAATAAGTGAAGCTTTTGTCTTGTGAAGCACATATTAAGTGAACACCTATACCAATGTTTACAAAGTGATGTCATGGTAAGTTTTGTATTACTGATTTTCAAAATATAACTTATATTTGGAGTGTCATACACAATCTCCCACAAAGACAGTCTTGGTGATAGTTCAAGAGATTGTGAACAAGTACTTGCATGTGATTTTGAAGCTGAGTTACTCCAGTGATGAGGTCTATTGGATGCAGGGGAAACTATTGATATTGATCTAACAGTACTATGGGACCTAGACCTTGACTGTGAGGTTCTGCCATGTGCTGTGGAAGTTTGATGAGGCCTGGCTACCTTTTTATTTGGAGAATCTTCATGAAAGCCTGCAGCACTTTCTTGGGATACACATGGTTTTCACCTTACTCATCAACCATGCACGTGATACTCCCTTGTCCACATCCAGCTGCGATCCCAATGTGTGTGATAAGTTCTTACTAGGGTGTGTACAGAGGCAGACATGGATTCCATATACTGCACATGAGGATCATCACAGAAATGTCCCAGACTTCCATTATTCCCACATACTGATGAATTTCCTCATATATACACAGTAGCATTCCAGCCATCTTTACCTGACTCGCAGTGGCAGTAGCCTGGGCCAGAACCATGATACATCACATCTGCTGCTGGGGAGACAAGGCATTGTGTGTATCTAGAGCTAACTGTGAAGGATGTCTTTACCTGACACCCCTGTGTACAGGCATACCAGTGGATACTGCTACATCCAAATTTATTGTCTTTTCATCTAGGAGTACAGGCTGTGTACAAGAAAAAGTTGTTAAGCTACATAGTTTTCCCCCTGGTTGGAATGTCATTTCCTCATTATTCCGGGTGTGCGTGAGCCTGTATCACTGACTGCTGTAGGGTCAGAGGCCCTGCCAGTACTGTTCTGAGGCTGTGTCATGAGAATGAGAGCAACGCCATCACCACTGTTTACAGACATTCTGTTGTGAATATCACCCTGCTGTGGATAACAGCTCACGCAACTCCTTCTGGTGCTGAACCTGGGAATAAATATGAAAAGGTGTTGTTAGTGGCTATAACGTGTGTGCTACAGCTGATGTTGATGGAATACCTGATGAGGAAGCATTTAAAGTTATATGTATACACAGACACCATGGCAAGTGCACCTAGCCTGCAACTAATAGTGCCAGACAAACACTAATCTTCTGCACTGCCTACAAGTAGGTATTGGAGGTACCTGAAAGTACATGTGTCTTGTGATTTCTGTACCATCCTCATCTGTATGAAAGTCATCACCCCTTTTAGAGAACATTAGAACAAAAACAATCGCCCATCTACCTTGTCAACTGAATAAACTACTGGAAACTTCAACAAGGTGTCTTTATTCCTCCCGCAAGAAGGGGTTATCAGACAGAGTCTTCTAGATCTGCTAGCTAAAGTGATTTTATCTGGACTAATCCTTTATTACTCTGTCCCTTCTAGACAACAGGTTCTCCTCATCATGTTACAGATTGGACGGTGGAAAGCCCACCATCAGCATGGCTGCATTCAGCTACCTTCTATCTAGCCGCTGTCCTGGCAATATCATTCCATTAGCACTTATGGGAACCTATGATTCCTTCTCCACATAACATTTATGTCAGCACTACATGATTTCATGCGTTACTTCATTCATGTTTTGCCTTCCCTTTTCTAATATATTTTCCATACATTCTAACTGCATCCAGGAGAATGTGGTTTCCATGGGGACTGAAGTTGTCTCACCTGTGCCTTGCTATTTGATGTTGCAACATTTTTCAAATAAAACTGGAGATTTTCTAATAATAACACATTCCTACCCCATGAGAGTGCAGTTAATTCTAATGCATGTATTTCATTCTGTAATTGAACAGTAATGAAAACAAAGTGAAGCAATACTTATGATTTGTTTGTTATTTTCCTTCCTTTCTCTGGTTTTCTGTGTTGAGCATTCATCTCCTTTATTATTTGTAAGGCTGTGCAAAGTGAAATGTAGACGTAAGAATTTGCTGAAAGGGTGGAGGAAAGAACTTGGTAAGTCATTTCTCATGTATTTAATGCTTTCGTTATGGTAGGGTAGTCTGTCCTGAGCATTTCCTTTATCAGAGACCAGTGTCTGCAGTAAACACATATAAAGGAAATGAATATGACACTTTACACATCCCAACTCATTGCAGGTATATTGCAAGATTTCCTGCCTTTTGAAAAAGTGAGAACTAACCCTAAAAGTCACACTGAAATCCACTGATAAATGCCTTTTTTCTATAACTTTATGCTAACTATGCCCCTTTTGTAAAGCTTTTTATTTAATTCACCATTTCCCTTGACTTTCGTGTAAGTGCAAAGTCAAGCAGCTATCAGAATGTGAGCTTTAAAAAGACCGGCAAAAGTATGGTGCAGTTTATGAAGTTATAGTGCAACTTAAGAGTTGCCATGCTTAGCTCTATGAGTCTCAGCAAGGCACACATGTATAAGTCTTCTTATTGGTGTAGCACAGCTTTTAGTGCTTGGAATGCACTACAAACTGCTTATGTATGTGCCTAGGCACTGTACACCTCAGCTTAATGGCATGATGTGGGTGCTTGTGGAAATAGTCTGGGAATGCTTATGTTTTTCTGTGCCAAGAGGGTAGCCACCCAAGGTAAAATGGGCCAGAAAGAGTGATGTCATACCCTTGTGGTCTCAGTTTCATACTTACCTCTTCATTCTCATTTGAACATGGTAATAACAAGATGCTGTCTGTTAAACCCCAGGGCTGTGCCCCAAGCTGGTCTGAGAAAGAGACCAAAATTCTTGTTCACCTGCTTCATGTGTCATATCTGCAAAAGTTGTAGGATACCACATCTGGTGGCACCTAGGAAAAGATCAACATCTGGTTAGAGTTAGGTGAACACCTGACTTCAGCGACAGACATGCCCTCCTAAGCGAACAATGCTGCCACAAGTATGAGGATCTGCAGAGGTAAAGGAGGGACCGGCTGACCAGGTGATTTTCAAAAAGTATAGAAAAGGGGGACAGAGTTCAGAGAAACACCTCTTCTATTCTTTATTAAACTCTTATATAATAATATATGGTGTCATCTGGGAAGCTTATCATCGTCTTTTATTACTTGTTAGGAAAAGTACAGCAAATATGTAAGTATATGAAATTGACTGGTGCATGGGCGTAAGTGTTGAAAAACTTTGGAAAGGTGGCTGTATCACATACACGTTGAAGTACTAGCTGAGCTACTGTAAATTATTCCATTTTTATACTATGATATAAATCGCTAGCAAATAAACATTCAACAATACTGCTGCATGCTGTTGGTGGTATTACATGTGCTGAATTAACATAGTCAGGTGAAACATTTCCTAAGAAATGTATTTTAAAATTATTTACATATATGTTGTAGTACCAAGGGACAGTGCAGCATCTTTTAAGATGTGTGAAATGGTATTAATATTTTTTTGGGATTTTCAGACCTCATTTGCTGCTGTGCAAATAGTACATTCAGATTCAGAGATATGTCACAAATCACAAGGGGGGGAAATTATTGAACTTTATACGATGACTGCACAATGCTATTCAAAAATGAGCATGATGATTGGACAGCCCAACCAGCATGACTGTTGTAAATTGAGCATATTCCAATAGAAAAATAGTCTGACCATTGAAGTACCATTGAGTTGCCAGAGTTTCTATTGGCATATGCTGGAGGACAGCAAAATATGAGAGAAAACAGTTATGTTCTTGCAAAACTAAAGAAACAGAAACATACACTGCTGCAACAATTTATTAAGTTTTTAAGTCTTTAGTGGTACACTTAGGCCAATAAAGCCAAATCCCACTAGCTGAGGACATGCCATGTTCTGCCCTCTTTTTGACCTCATTAGTATAGCATAAGCAGATTGTTTGGCTTTACTTTAGAAACACAGGCTTAAAACCAAGCTTGATGTCCATAAATTATAAAGTGCCTGCAAAATATCCCAAAACAACATCCAACTAAAGAGTAAAAGTTAAACAATTTAGTAAAAGCTGACATAAAATCAATAAAGAATTAAAAAGTAAAAGATAGACATTGATATTCAGAGTCATATAGCTGAAACACTGATTTGTCCTTACATTCAGAGTCCTATAGCTGAGAGACTGGTTTGTCTTTAATGGGTCATTTTCATATATTCCATGGGCTTCTACTACAGGAGGTTTAAAGTTTTACAAGGTATTACACAGTGAAGACTTTAGTTTGTCTTTTTGTAGATTTTACTGAATGGTGATTGAAATCAGATTGGAGATCTTGCTGTAAGGTAGTTAGGAAATGTTTGCAGTGGTAACAGACCATGGCATCTGCATAGAGGAGGAGAGAAAGGTAAGGAAGAGCGAGTAGAAGTTTATTGATGTATATAGAGAACAGAATGGGGACAAGACCAGATTCCTGAGGTACATCTTTGAGTAGTGGAGAGAAGATACACACAGAAGTTATAGTTCACTGCAAAATAGCAGTTAGTCAAATAACTTTGGAATCAAGGGATGACATCAGGACTAATTCCTAGTTCTAAAAGATGGATTGTACGAGATGAGTGATTCAATAAGTATATCTGTACAGATATGCAATGCATGAAATTAGGGGTTCTTTGATGATATTTTCTCTGTAATCTTCTACTGTATGTTACTATGCTGAACTGTGAGTTATTATGGTCTCTGTCTGAAATTAGAATAGTTTACGCATCTTTATTTTGGTAGAAAAGAGAACAAAAAATTAAATCATCTAGATCTTGATTTGTCCTAAAATTACAACAGAACCATAGCCTGCCTTCCCCTATAGATATATATATAATATGGGTGTTCTACAACCAACCAAGCCCAAAGTGTTTGAGTACCAATACCTCATAGCCAGGGACTTGGGTAACTATTAGCTTGTTTGGCAGTCCTCTCATGCTCAAACTCAAATACTTTGTTTGAGAAAGGTCTGACAGCCACTGGGAGAGAGTGGAGCTGAAGACAGTATTCAAGTTGGGCCAACATTATTCCAGTGGTATCGGAGAGGGGAGAGCAGGATGGGGTTTTATGTAGCAATCCATAGGGGACTTTAAGTTTATGGATCAGGAAAGGGGTTTTAGGTTTAGGGAGAGGGAAAGAGATTTTAATTTTATGGAGTGGGAAGGGGATTTTAGGTTTAGGAAATGGGAAGGAAGTTTTAGGGATAGGAAGTAATTGTGGAATTTAGGGTTAGGGAGCAGGAAGTGGGGTTGGGTGGAGTAAGTGAACTTAGGGCCATGGAACTGGAGTGCTGGTTAAATGTTAAGAAACAAAGGGGGCTTTAGGTTTGGGGGGAATAGATATCTAGTTTAGTGAGTGATCATGAACTTGGGTTAGGGATGAGATTTCTATGTTTAGGGATGGAGAGTTTTTAGTGTTAGAGTTAGGGTTCTGGTAGGGCTGTGTAGTTAAGTAGTGTCAGATGGGTGGAGAGAGAGATAATTTGCTAAGATGGGGCTGTTGGGCTTGTGGGAGTTAGTGCAACTACCAATTAGATCAAGTGGTATAGAGCAAATGTGTCTTGGGCTAGTAAGACTCAAGCACATGTAGTAGACACACATATATATATATATATATATATATATATATATATATATATATATAGGGTCCCTATTAAATTATCGAATGTTTCAAAGTTCGAATGTCATATGGTTGACACCATATGATCGAACTTTGAAAAGTTCAATGGTGAAAGGGAATGGCGACATACGTGCAGAATGGGAAAATTTCCCCTTTCTGCACTGAAGTGCAGTCTCGGAGTTGGTATATTTAAGTAGGGGGGTGTGGGGGGTGTAGGGGGGCTTGCCCCCTGCTCTGAGTGTTAAGGTAAGTGTTTTTTTTTTTACGTTTTTATTATATATTCGAAGATTCAAATTTCGCTCATATGTTGTCGAACATATGAGGTTCGAAATTTTGAAGCTTCGAATATATAATATAGACCCTATATATATATATATATATATATATATATATTTAAAATATCAGTAGTTCTCTCTCTCTCTATGTATGTATATATATATATATATATATATATATATATATATATATATATATATATATATATATATATATATATATACAGTGACACTCGTGTAACCAAAAGACACTCCTGTGGTACTGTTTTACAATGGTATTAGCAGGAACCAAAACTAACAGGCATGATAGCACTTTGAAACTAATTTATTTATTTATTATTTATTTATTTATTTATTTATTTATTTATTTACTTATATTTGTTGACCGGGAGTGTCCGACTGGATGTAGGTCCATTTTCAGCGGAGGCCTGGGGAGAAAAGCTCCACAGTTAAAATAAACAGACAGTAGTTACATTGGATTACATAGCGATTAACAATTTACATAGCAATTACTTACAACATATTTACAGATGAAGAACATAGTACATCAGTAGGCAACTAGAATCTGTATCTGTGAAGTACATAACAGACATTAACAAATGTTACAATAAGAAGTTCCTGCTGTATAATAAGTACTAGGCTTATGAGCATCTGAGGTTGCTATAATCAAGGTAGTTAGTGGAGTGGAAGGAAAGGTAGTGGTTGGGTGATATTAGAGTGGGAGTTGCAAGGGCATAGCAAGCATGTTTTTAGGTGCGCTTTTAGTAAAGTTTTGAAGTGGGTGCATGATGGTATGGAGGTAATTGTGGGTGGGGGGAGCTCCATAATTTGGCTATGGTGCAAGAGAATAGTGCTTCACCAGCAAAGTTATTGGCTTTAGTGATCTACAAGTGATTTTTGTTGCTGGATCTTAGTGGTCTGGTGGTGCAATAGGGTTGGAGTAGATTCTGGAGGAATGGGACATTTAGTGGATGGTTTACTAGTTTGTGGGCGAGTGAGAGTTGATACCATTGAAGGAGGTGAGGGAGTTCAAGCCAGCCCAGTTCAGCAAGTGAGAGACAGTGGTGACTATGGTAGGATGCCCCTGTGGCGAATTTGACGATTTTGTTGTAGCAGGTCTCTAGCTTGTTTAGATCACATTGCCTTAGGTTGGTATATATTGGGGAGGCATAAAGTAGGGTGGAGATAAGGTGGGAATTTGCTATTGAAATCTTTGCTGCTTTGGTGAGAAGTTGCTTATTTCTGTAGAACACTCCTAGTTTTTTGTGGACTTTTTTTATGGTCATGGATATGTGAATGTCAAATTTTAGCTTATTGTCTATTTCCACTCCTAGTAATTTGGTGTGTTCAGTTGGGTATATAGTGGTGTTGTCTTTTGCTGTGATGTTAAAGTGAGAGTTGTTTTGAGTATGTTTGGTGGGTTGGAAGATGAGTAGTTTAGTTTTGTTTGGGTTGAGTATTAATTGGGCATCGGATAACCAAGTTTCGACTGAGGAAAAGGCTTCCTGTGTGACTTTTTGCAGTTTGGGTAGGGACTGGGCTGAGCAGATGATGGTTGAGTCATCTGCGTATTGTATGAGTGTGCCATGTTTGGTGGCAGAGGCTAGATTATTGGTGAAAACAGAGAAAAGTAGGGGTCCAAGGATGGATCCTTGGGGAATCCCTATGGAGACAGGTAGTTGGGGAGATATGTCATTCTGCCATACAATGGATTGTTGGCGGTCAGACAAGTAACTCTGAAACCAGTTGGTGACTGATTTGTGAGAAGGATAGGTTACTGAGGACAGAGATAAGTTGTTTGTGTGGGACCATGTCAAATGCTTTAGATAGGTCTAGGAAAGTAGCAGAGGAGAGATAGCCATTGTTTTTATACTGAAGGATAGTGTTGGTAAAGGAGAGTAAGGCAGTGGTGGTGCTATGGTTTGGTCAGAAACCATGCTGAGTATTGGAAAGGAGGTTGTTAGTAAGGAGGTAGTCTGAGACCTGAGAGTGTATGCATCTCTCTAGTATTTTGGAGAGTGGAGAGAGAATAGCTATGGGGCAGTAATTGGTTCATTCTGTGGAGGGTCCGCCTTTGTGGAGGGGAATTATATGTGATACTTTCCACAGTGTGGGAACGTACCTTTCTGACAGAGATCGGTTAATCAAGATGGATACTCGCTAGGCCAGAGCATCAGCTGCGATTTGTAGGTATTCATTTGGGAGGTTGTCTGCTGCTAATTTGGTGGGCTTAAGTTTAGTTAAGAGTTTTTTTATGTTGGAGGTAGGTACAGGAGAAAAAGAGAAGGCAGTGGGGAGATTACTAGTTGAAGGTGTGGGTTGGAGGGGAGAGGGGTTGTGTTGTTTAGCTAGTGATAGTATGGTTTATGTGAAGTGTGTGTTGAATGAGTTAGCAATATTTTTTGAGGAGTGAGGGATGTTAGGAGGAGGGGTACTGACTTTACCTGGGTGGAGGATGGAGTTTATGGAGGACCAGAATTGTTTGGGGCTGTGTTGGGAGGAGTCTAGGGCAGACTAGTAGTATTGGAATTTGTCCTGTTTTATTAGCTTTTTGACTCTATTGCGTAGTTCTAGGAATTTCTGTCTAGTTGAGGGGGTTTTGGTTTTGCGCCAGTGCTCCCAGGCTTTATCCCTGTTTTTCATTTCTGACTTAGTGGTTTTCTTTAGCCATGGGGAGGGTTGTGCTTTGATTCTGGAAAGTCTTATGGGGGCATGGTAATTAAGGATGCTCAGGAAGGTAGTATTAAAAAATTCAACTGCGTCATCAAGACTGAGGTACTTTAGAGGATGCCAGTTACATTCTCTTAGGGATGAGATGAATGTGAGTGGGTTAAAGTTTTGCTTTTTACGTATTTGACAGTAGATGACAGGTTTAGCTTGGTATAGGTATTTTTTGAGTAGGAATGTTGGGGAGTGATCACTGAGGCTATCTGATAAGCAGCCTGTTATATATGACTGGGGGCTCTTACTGACTAGTATCCAATCCAGGGTAGTGTGCTTGCTGGAGTTTTTATTTATCCTGGTTGGTGACTGTACTAGTTGGGTGAATCCATGAAGGTTTACATGATGGGTTGGATGGTTGCTAGAACAGGATTGCCAGTCCATATTGAAATCACCTAAAATTATAGTTTCTTGGGGGAGACTGCGGAGAGACCAGCTGAGGAGGTTTTCTAGTGGAGGGATGTTTTGGCCAGGTGGAAAGTAGCATCCAATTATGTTGATGATTTTGTTTTGGTTTATTTTGAGGTTGGTATATATTATTTCTTCATTGCCTATTTGTGGAGCTGATGATTTTAAGATCTGGATGTTTAGATGCTGTTAAAGAGCCTTATGTTAATTCCTAAGTAGCAATTCTTAAAGATGCAAAATCTAAAAGTCACACCTTCGTTTTCTCACCGGGTCTCACACTTGCAAGCAGTAGCAGTTTTAGTGCCAAGAAAAGCAAATAACTATTTCATCAGATCTTGCTCAGGTGAGCAGAAACAGTTACAAAGCCATGGTAAGGAAAATAACTCAGTGTCTCTTTTGCCATAAATGCAAGTAATGAAGATAACTCATTCTGTGTCTCAGCAGACCTCCCACTGGTGAGCAGTGATAGTACTTTTAGCCCATGCTTTTCAGATAAGAAGCCAGCAACCATGGCACAGAGGTAAATCATTTCAGAATGCAGTTCCTCATTGTCTCTGGCACACAAAGAAAGGTATTTAACACACTGCTGCAGACTCAGGCAGATAGAAGTCTCTGGCAAATAAAAATTCCTGGGTAAAAATTCTCCCTGGTATTACCTTAACAGTCATGTAGTCCAACATATCTGGCTCAGTACTCCTTGGCATAAAATATTGGTCAGGATTCCAGCCACCCGGACTTTCACTGACAGGTCTGTAATCTGGAATAAAGACTCCCTATCTTAGAGTCAACTGCTTTGGCCTTGGTGCAACTCACTTCGCAAGAAAAAATATCCCAGACTCCTCTGGCTCTTGAACACTGATTTCTGCCATGTTGTCAGTGAATCTGACTTATGTAAGTGCCTGCTGCCAAGTTCCTCTAATTACCTGGTATCCCAGGTAATTCCCTTAAGAGGAGGACCAAGCTCAAATCCTTGCTTCTATATGCTATACACTCCTAAAAACTGATCTTCTCACAGACACCCCACATGCATACACAGTGCACAGCTGTTGTATTAAACAGATTTGTTCTGAGTGCAAGCACAAATTCATTTCTGGGTCAATACATTTGGTCAGCCAAATAGCAGCATGTTGTATAATAGGCATATGGTGGATACAAGACAGTTAATAACATGTATATGCATTTGATTTATGTTTACTGGTATTTACAGTTGCACAGTTCATAACTGTGTGTGTGTGTGTGTGTGTGTGTGTGTGTGTGTGTGTGTGTGTGTGTGTGTAAAACTGAAACTGTCTTCATGACAAGGCATTCCTTGCTTATAAAACTGGCTTCACATTTCCTAATTGAAAAAAAAAATAATTTTATCAGCATAGATGTTTTAATTTCATTTGCACATTGTGAATTGTTAAATGTAAATAGCACTATAGAATTATGGATCTGTTCTACATCAGATGATAATAAATCCACTAGTTTATTTAGTGTGCCCAGTATGTACATAAAGATTTAAAGAATAATAAAAATGTTTCTTGTACTGCTTGATAAGGAGCAGCATTAGTACGGTCTCTTTCTTGTCACATAACATCCTGTAAACTTGTTAGAAGTACTAGCTGGCTGTAATCCCGTTGCTAATGCAAGCAAAAGCCAAATGTAAAATGGAGGTGCTGCACTGACAACTATAAACTGACATACAACCAGGCGTGAATATCATGTAGTAAATACAGGGATATCAACATGAGACTTTCATAAGGCCCGGAGAGCAGTCAGCTGATTTACTGGCAAATTTAACTCCCATTTACTCAGTGCTGCAGAAATTTATAGGTTCATAGGTTCATAGATATGTACTATGTTAGCGACCAATGGGGCCTTTTTAAGACTAACCATACATCCCAAGCCTTTGAGAAGCTCTAGCATCCTTCGTAATGTAAGCAGGGGCTTGGAAGATGAAACATTTCTAAGCAGGGCCTGGAAGATGAACTATTTATAGGCTATTTGTGTCCATTAGAGAAACAGGTGCCAAACCAAGGGTCATGCCTCTCAACTGTCTAGATTTTCACAGAATGTCCAGATTTTTGCCTCATATCCTTGGTGTGTTCCTCATAAAATTTGGGGGGGAGTGGAAAATTGTTGAAGATGGAAGTGACTAAATAATGACAGCTATTTGAGTTCCATTTTTCATATCCTTTAGAAAATGCATGCTAACACAAATCCTGGTATTTGAGCAACCTTCTCATTTTGTAATAGTAATATTTCAAATCTGTCCCTATTTTTGGGCCTCTGTTCCACTATTATTTTATGCTTTGCTCAGATTTCTTGAACTAAGAAGTTGAGAGGTATGCCAAGAGTAAGTTTCCTGTTCCTCATCCAGTTATCCAAGTTACACTTCAGTTGGGTTATGAAGTAACTCTGCTTCACATGGATGGGGAGCCTGTTCCAGAGAATGAGTAGTCTCTGGGACACATACCCGCCTCTCCAGCAAGTCCTATTTATATCACAGGCAAATGTTTAAGACTTTAAGAATGGGTAATTCTCATACTGTTTGTTTTGCAGAAATGTAGGATGATCATATGAGTGGGGTCCTTAGATGTCTTTTATGCTAGGTATAGATCCCCCAAAAAAGCCTGTAGGAGACAGAATACAGAGATAGGGCTTTGAGGAGGTCTGTATAGGACATGTTATTTGCCCCGGTATTCTTTTAGTGAGAAACCTCTGTGGACAATCCAATTGTTGGATATACCTAGTTAAGTACATAGCAAAGGGGGCATTGTACTCAGTTAGAGGTCTGGTAATTCCCAAATACAGCAAAACAATGACCTCCTTGGACCTAGATACCAAACCTTTGTTTATAAATAGTCCAACATATAATTATTTCCTCATTACTGTAGACAAGTGATGGTCAAAGGTTCTCTTACTGTCTACTTGTGTCACCTGACTATTTGGTCATCTGTTAATGGTGTGTAGTCAATATGGTAGTTACCAAGGGTGGTCAACATCACAAAGGATACTACCATGCATTTCTTGGCATTTTGTTTTAGTCCTGGCTCTGACACCAGTTATTTGTCTGTGTCACTCCATCCTGGAGAACATTAGTTTTGGTGGGGGATTCTATGACTGGTCTTAATTTGCAGTCATCTGCAAATTTGATCAGCTACTGGCCCTTGATGTTGGCCTTGACTACAGAGAAGTAGATGCCAAAAACAAGTGGTCCTAGAAGCAATCCCTGAGGGACTGTGCTGGTGACTCCCCAATTCTAACTTCCTGGTTCTTCTCTGTGAGCCAGTTGGCTATCCACCAGGTGACATAAGGATTTGGATATAACCTCTTAAGTTTGTCTACAATGACCATGTGGCATATTGTGTCAAATGCCTCGGGCAGGTCAAGTTTAGGCAGTGTGAGCCATTTTGCTTTTGTTCATTGTTTTTATGACCTTCTCAATGAAGTCCACCAGGTTAAGTATATTATGACCTGCCTGCGACAAAACCACATTTGGTTGAGTCCAGTGTCTGAAGGTTTCCTATGTCATTACTGATCATTTTCTTCATCATTTTTTCCATGTCTTTGGATATGAGACTAGTGGGATATGTGAGTCGGTAGTTTCCAGGGTCCATAGATAGCCCACCTTTGTGCTGAGAGCAAAAGTTGCTATTCTCCATTTGTGAGGCACAAAGCCTGTTTGTAGGTTGTGGTTAAATAATGATTCTAAGAGGGCCTGATAGGTCATGTTTCATACTTGTTACAAGGCAGGCTGGGATATTGTCATGGTCCATTGATGCAGTGTTCTTGACCTGAGACAGAGTATTGAGGACCTGCGCCCCAGTGATAGCTGGGCGAGTTATATTTGATGATATTCCCTGAGGGGAGGCCTGATTTGTTTGCATAGTTTGATGAGAGTGCTTTTATCCTGCTTGCTGCTATACCTCCTAATGTTTGCCATGGATTTCTTCCTTCTGTTATACAGCCTGTTGGCGTTGTGATTCCACCAGGGTGGTTTGTTTTCAACATTGCCTCAGGATGTCCATATTTACGAAGCTGGTAACGGAGATAGGGGGAAGTTAATATCCATAGTAACAGTCCCTTTTTTATTGATTAGATGGTTGTTGTGAGAATATAGAATAAAAGTAGGTATAGCTCCATATTTTTAATTAACAACATTGAAATTTAATGCAATTGCAGAAGATTCTACATAATGAGGGAAATTAGTTATACAGGGCATGTTATCCTAAATATCTGGACTTAGCCAAGATTTGTCAGTGGCCAAATGACATACATTCTAGGACACTTGCACTAGGAAGTGCTGATATCTTGATCTTATACTGGAGGTAAATTTTTCCTACTTTTAGAAGAGTACTGTTGTTTTGCATATAAGTGTGCAGCATTTCACAGTAAACATTAGATATTATAATTTATCTTAAGTCATTGTATGGTAATGGAGGTGTCCTGTGAAAACTGTATTCAAATGCGTCTTGTGCTGTTTATAATGAACTTGGCTGATGTTAGAGTTTTGTACATTAATCTATACTGCTTTACATATTTTACTGCCAGCACTTTGCATTCATTACTGTCTGTATTACTTGCCATTTCTAATTATTATTGCATATGCAACAATGCTTGTTATTACATGTGTTTGATATTTGGGATACATGTAGTACATGATGCTGAAATATGAATTTAAAGCAATGACTATTATAGTGTAGGTCGTAGTCTATACATATTTAGTAATATCTGTGTGTGACATGGTTAAAAAAGGTATAATAACTAAGTAAAGGCTGTTGGGGACAATGGTCATGCACTGCATCACTGTGTCATGCACACGACTGACCATGAACACTGACAGGCTGGAGACACTGAAGCTGCAAAATGCCATCAGTGGGGAGCCCCCACTTAACTAGCAAAAAAAATTTCTCTGTGTCACTTTGTTGTCAGTTCCAACATGCAGGATCCCTGGAGAAAAGGCTGACCACAATACACTGTCAGAACTGCCACATATGTGGTAACATATGTTCAGAGTAGACATGTATGTGTTGATATGCTGACATCATAAATCATTCTTGTAACTTGCTCATAGCATCTATGTTTTCCTTAAGCATTACTTACTCAACATGTAGGTACAGATGACTACATGAGTTTGGCATGTGTTACTCCACTTATTCATGACAGACAGTGATAAGTTGTTAGGCATGTCATATGTGTTTTTTGCTGATATAGTTTTGCATTACTGGCAAGGTGTATATGGTGCATACTAAGAACTAAGCCAACACAGGAATGGAGAAAGGATATTCTGCCAATAGGCATGACTGATAATAGGGGTACATAAAATAAGGAAGACAAGGCTGGAACCTATTGATGAAAACTGCCAAAAGAACCAAAGGTATTGGGAGCAAATAAATAGAGAGGAAAGTAACAGAATGGGAAGAGGCCAAGAAGACGTTTGGACTGCAAGCTAGTGACTGCCTTCCCTATCAGGGATTAACATGGCAGTACAAAGAGAAAGGGGTAGGGGAATCCTAAATGAGAGACATGCACTGGTTGAGTTTCTAATGCAATCTAGAATAGAAGCTGCTGTTAAAAAGGGATAATTAGTAGGGCATATAAAATATTGTACGATTACGATATGAATCAACCAGAAGAGGTCAGAAAAGTTTGGGAAGAGAGATTAGATATGCAATTCACAAAGAAACAAGGGAGGACATATGTACACTTCACAAATATGCAACAAAGTCAAGAAAATTTAGGATTTTTGTTTGTAGTGTTTGCATAGATACTTTTATGCACCAAGCAGACTCCAAAGAATTGTTTTCTACAGGTAGATGGTAAATGTTGGGGATGTGATGGGGAAAAAAGAGGTAACTGGGAACATTTGTTTTGGGAATGTAATGAGTTGGCAGACTTTAA
The DNA here is from genome assembly GCF_019279795.1 of Protopterus annectens. NCBI lineage: Eukaryota > Metazoa > Chordata > Ceratodontiformes > Protopteridae > Protopterus > Protopterus annectens. Next base: position 532,256,126 of record NC_056725.1, on the reverse strand, counting down.
AAAATCCCCTACAGAGTACTCTGTCATGAATTCTTGATGGGCAAATGAGTGTAACTAAGGAAATGATTTTTTGAGCTGGGATACAGGATCTGAATTGCCCAGAGACAGTAAGGCCTTGTTAAGTTTAATTCTGGTGGCAGCCAAAAATAATTACTAGAAAATGGAAATCAAATTCTAAACCAGTGTAGAGATGTCTACATTTGATCAGCACTAGTGAATATTGTGACAAGGTGGGCATGTGTTCAGTATGATTTCTTATGCTGTGTTATTAAGTTCTTTAGTAGCTGGGTAATGAAACCCTTAGCTGCATCTCCTATATGGTATTCTTGTTGCTTACTCTACAGGGGTTACTGCGTGTCTGCCCAGCACCCTTCTATAGTATCACCTGTGATGACATATGTGCATTACAAGGTTTAAAGTGACCAGCCAGGAATGAGGATCCAGTTACACAGGACACAATCTCAGACATGTCAGACATGTTTCTGACTGCCAAATCTGATGTCTTCACAATCGCAGTTTGACAATATTGTGTGATCAGCCCCATGGAACTGGAAAGCGACAACATTACAACATTCCCCTTCAGGGACAGGTGATCCACTTGTATTTGCTGGAAGGGAATCTGCTGGGGTGAATGGGGAACATGAGGAAGATGGTACACATGATCTATTACTGCATATATTTGTGTTGATAAAGTCTACTGAGCCCCTGTATATGCAGATCATAATTTCTCATACTGAACAGAATAAGGCTAGACATACCATATTCAGAGTGCTTACAACACTATATGACTGTGCATAAGGCGACATGTGAACATATTGCAAATAATGGAAGCCATGTCTAAACACTATACTGACCGATCCAGGAATAAGATGCAATAACTTGTACAAACCATTGATTTGTGCCACTGCCAGTTAACAGCCTTGTCAAAGCTGTCTTCAGGCTTTGCCTGTGTTGTGAAAGCCCACAAAGGATGTGTGAGGGGGATTATGATTGTGGCCAAAGACATTCACAGACTCCTCCTGCTTTGAGTACTAGCAGATGACCCACCGTGCAGTTGTGATTGTCTAGGGTTATATTTTTCACTCTCTGCTTTGGCTTCTTGCCATTAACAATCAGTCTGTTTCCACTGCTGTGTACCTGTGAAATACATAATATCACAGCACAGGATAAGGCCTGTTTTCACCTGAGGGCATTGTGGATGGATTCATTATGTGGCTATCTCTGTGGCCTTAGAATGTTGTCATAAGTCATGGTTTCAAGTGATCGTATCAGTCTCCTGTGAGGAAATGTATGCAGATATGTTTATGCAAACACATATGCTGTACTTCACATCCTTCTTTATGCATATGTAGCTGGTTTAAATATATATCTACTAAAAGTTCATTGGACTCTGACCATTGCACAACCTGGTACTTAGAAAGTATATTCTCGTTATATAGGAATCACATACACTGCTAGCATCATTACCTGACATCTATAGGCCCATATTGTCTGCAGGCAAATCAAGGAATGTCATTCCCTTCAAGTATATATATATATATATATATATATATATATATATATACATATATATACATATATATATATATATATATATATATATATATATATATATATATACATATATACATATATATATATATATATATATATATATATATATATATATATATATATATATATATATATATATATATATATATATATATATATATATATATCACTGAGAGGGGCGTGGCCTTTATAGCCATACTGGTGCAATCAATGTCACCAAGTATCCTTGTGAGGTCCATGGTTTCATTAAACAGTCACAGGGCTGAATGATGCTTGATTGCAGTTTGGAAAAGTTTATGCAGTTCCTGATTTCTTTTTGTAACATACTGTACATCGTTATAGACAGATGCAATAAAGCTTTAAAAGGCATTTCTGCAAATGTAAAAGTGGATGGTTAAAATCATATAAATAATATGAAGACTTATGATAGATGATTTTCATTCATTGTTTTAGTTTGGTTTATTTTTTTTAATATTTTGTCTATTATTCATTTTTGGTTTTTATTTTTTAATTTGTAATAGGTGTATGTCTTTAGCATTTCATTTATATTTTTGTTGCAGCTGTTTGTATTTGGTCATCTTCTAAAATGCATGTTATCACTTTAAGTGGGTTTCTTAGCTGATACAGTGTTGCCGTATGTATCGCATAATGCTTCAGTATTTAAGACAATCACGTTTTTTTTTAAATATCTGAAGAAGGCCGGTACTACCTGATGAAAACGCTCATATTTTACTTCAGGTTTGTTTTTAGTGAATAAAATTATTGATTTTAAGCATCCGCTTTTACATTAGCAGTTTGGCCTTGTATTCCTCTACGTTTCCTGATACTCTTGAGTTTTTTAGTTTCATGTTTGTTGGGTTTTCATTTTAAAAGGCATTTATATATATATATATATATATATATATATATATATATAAAGCCCGCTTTAGCGCGCTTTTTCGCTTGTATTCAACTCAGCACAGCTCCTCGTGGTGTACTGCAGAGTTCTACAAGCAGCAGAGAGCAAAAGAGTGACTTTTTCCTGATTTAAGTATTTTTTTCTGGCTTTTTGATTATTTACTGCTTAGCGACTGCTTTTTCGCCTGTTTATACAGCTCTGCATTCTATTTAAACTGTTTCTGTGTTGATTAACTGTTTTGCACTTTTAAAAAAGTTATTTGTTGCTTAATTTTACTTGTAGGCTAACACACTCAAGTCGCTAGCCGTTTAAAAGCGTTATAGCATTTACTGTCTGTTTTTCTTCTGTTTTCTGCAAAAAGAAAAAACAAAAAAAAATCTTGTTTTCCCGCCTTACTGAACTAGAATAGTCCAGTCTTCAGAGTTTGCTGACCTCTGGGCTTTGTCTTGGTTCCTGTGCTATTCCATATCCTTATTTGGATAAAAGGAAGCGTCTTTGTTCACCAGTGGGAGTGGGGATCACTGAGCGGCCTGTTTGTCCCTAGAGGAGTGGTTCCAGCCAGAAACTTGTAGTCTATTGGCCATTTTCGGTCACTTCCTAGCTCTTTTCAGCCCCCTGTAATAAAGCCCGCTTTAGCGCGCTTTTTTGCTTGTATTCAACTCAGCACAGCTCCTCGTGGTGTCCTGCAGAGTTCTACAAACAGCAGAGAGCAAAAGAGTGACTTTTTCCTGATTTAAGTATTTTTTTCTGGCTTTTTGATTATTTACTGCTTAGCGACTGCATTTTCGCCTGTTTATACAGCTCTGCATTCTATTTAAACTGTTTTTGTGTTGATTAACTGTTTTGCACTTTTAAAAAGTTATTTGTTGCTTAATTTTACCTGTAGGCTAACACACTCAAGTGCGCTAGCCGTTTAAAACATTTATAGCATTTACTGTCTGTTTTTCCTCTGTTTTCTGTAAAAAAAAAAAAAAAAAAATCTTGTTTTCCCACCTTACTGAACTAGAATAGTCCAGTCTTCAGAGTTTGCTGATCTCTGGGCTTTGGCTTGGTTCCTGTGCTATTCCATATCCTTATTTGGATAAAGGGAAGCTTCTTTGTTCACCAGTGGGAGTGGGGAGCACTGAGCAGCCTATTTGTCCCTAGAGCAGTGGTTCCAGCCAGAAACTTGTAGTCTATTGGCCATTTTGGGTCAATTCCTAGGTCTTTTCAACCCCCTGCTATAAAGCCCGCTTTAGCGCGCTTTGGCGTGATTTAGCGCGGAGTTGCCCATACAGCACCATCGGGCAGCGCCGGTTAAACAAGGTTAAACTATTTCTGGCTCTGCAAAGTCTGCTCTTCAATTTTTCCCTTAGAACTTCTCTACTTGCAATCTAAACAGTCTATTCTCTATCTCAATAGCTCAGCACTTGCTCCTAAAGCATTTTTATATAGGTAAAGTACTTGTATACTAAACAAAGTACTACATTAGCCTAGAATCCCCTTGAGTACCCATTTCCCTATAGGTCCCTTCTGACTCAGTTACACAGCAAACTTTTCACTTTTTCTAGCATGTCGAAGGGTCAGTTGCTAGCGTCCTCTCCTGTTCAGCTGGTGAATCTGGGCATCTTGAGGCAATGTTACAATTGCCTCATGTACACAGACAACCCACTCCTTCTCCCACAAAACACAAATACATGTGAGAGATGCAACTATATAGCCAAACTGGAGGCTGAGCTCTCTCAACTCAGGACTGGCAAGACCAGACAGGAGGAGAAGGAAACCACGCACACCACAAACCCAGTTTCACATAGAACTATCACAACTGCAAAACAAACACATAAACACACAAAGACATACTCGGAGGCACTGATCAAAATCTACCAAAACTACAGAGGCCTCCAAAGCAGACACCCAAGCAACTGCCACCTCAAGACATAAGACATGCAACACATAGTTCTCAAAGTCAGTGTGCTAAACAGTCACAGCCCTTAAGGCCAAACACAATGCCAGACACACTTGTTATAGGTGACTCCATAGTCAGACACACTGATGTCCCACTCACCAGACTGAACAAGGAAAAGATCACAGTTAGCTGCCTGTCAGGCGCTAGAATCCGCCACATAACACAAGCACTCAGGTCACTCCACAGCAAGTACAAGTATGACTCAGTCATTGTCCATGCCGGTGTGAACGACCTGAGACATACCTCCCTGGACTACATGAAAAGAGACATAGAGGAGCTCTCAGATTATGTAGCCCAGGCCGGTATGACCCTGACCCTGAGCAGTATCCTACCCTCACCAAGAATGATGCCACAATACAGAGACAAAATGATCAGCTTTAATAATTGGCTTAATTACTGGTGTCATTCTAAGGGGATCCAATGTCTGTCTGCCTGGGATGACATGCTTGACAAGCCACCCTGCTTCGCAAGGGATGGCTTGCACCTGTCACCCCTGGGCTTCCGGATATTGGCAAAGGCTCTTGCCACCCCCATAGTGCCTTTTTTAGGCAAGGCTCAAATGATAAACCTACCACCCTAGAAAACAAAAATGGAGAAAAACTACAGGTAATACTGCTCAATGCCAGAAGTCTAAACCTCAAGATGCACGCCCATGAAGCCCTCCTCAGTATGGAGAACATCGATGTTTGTGCTGTGACTGAAACCTGGTTCAAGGCTCCTGAGAGCACCCCAGCACTATCAGGTTATACCTCATATCATGCGTTCCGGCCCCAAAATCCAGACCGAACTACAAAAGGAGGGGGAGTATCCATATTCATAAAGGATACCCACACCTCCAGGTTAGTGGCAATGCACGAAGCATCGGAGACCATCCAGGTGCAATTAACCATAGGTAAAACTGCCCTACAGTTTGTAACATGCTACAGACCACCTTCTCAAACTCAGGAAACCCAAACAGCCTTCCTGAAGACACTGGAGAGTATAAATGTCTCTCCAAACACCATCATATTGGGTGACTTCAACTACCCAAACATAGACTGGGAACATTACTCAAGCCCCAACACCCTAGCCCAAAGGTTCCTTGAGTTCATAAACTCAAATGTTACGGAACAACTAGTCACCATTCCCACAAGAGTAGAAAATATACTAGACCTGATCATCACAAACATGGGGACAAAATGCTCCACACCGGACGTATATCCCTCATTGGTGAGATCAGACCATAAATTAATCTCACTGGAGATCCACATCCCGCCCCCACCCCCAGCAAAAAAGACCACAGTGAAGAACTTCTCAAAAGCAAACTTCACACTTCTTAAGACTGGAGTGGTATACTTCAAGGCCCCCGAGCCAGTGGAAACCACAACCCACGCTGCTGAAACCCTTACAAATGCCTTCTACGAGCACCTCCAGGAATGTATGGATCAAGCAATCCCTAATAAAATCAAGACCTTTTCCACCAAAGGCAGGCGCTTGGTCTGGTGGACTCCAGCCATAAACAAACTCTACAACAAGAGGAGAAAGCTACTACATGACAGAGCAAAATCCCTAAATGGGAAGGCATCTCTGATCAATACTAGCAAAAAACTACGATCACTCATAAAATCATCCAAGGCCATCTTTGAGAGAAAAATCGCTAATGACACAAAAGACAATCATAAAGCCTTCTTTAGCTATGTTAGAAACCTGGGTGGAAACTCCCAGATATGCTCAGAATTAGTCCAAAATGATAAAAAAATCACTGAACCCACAGACATTGCCAACATACTGGCAGACAGGTTCAGTGCAAATTTCTCCCTCCCCCAAAGGAGAAATATCTATCCCACCAGAGTCTAGCCTCCCAAACATCTCAGATGCCCAGGTGAGAGCTGCTCTCTCTAAAGCAAAAACACAGCATCAATGGGACGGACGGTGTCCCCGGCTGTGTGCTACGAACTCAATGAGGAACTAAACCCACACATAAGGCTGCTGTTTAATCTTAGCCTTACTACAGGATACATACCCAAAGAATGGCATACGGCAACTGTGGTCCCACTCCACAAAGGCGGTGCTTCTACGGACCCTGGAAATTACCGCCCCATAAGCTTGACGAGCCTTGTCTGCAAAGCTATGGAGAGGATCATAATGGAACTCATAAATAAAGACATTGGGGACCTACAGACACTGGATCCTACCCAATTTGGCTTTGTCAAGGGCAGATCCTGCCTCTTGAACTTGGTCGACTTTTCAAAACAGTCACTAAGGCCATTGATGAGGGTAAGGCAGTTCACACAGCCTACCTTGACCTAGCAAAAGCATTCGACACAATACCCCACTCGGGCATCATAGAAAAGCTCACCAGCTTAGATGTAAACCCATATGTCACAAGATGGGTTGCAAACTGGCTCAAGGACAGAACACACAGGGTTAGAGTTGCTGGTGCCATGTCAGACTCTAAGCCGGTCACGAGCGGTGTCCCACAGGGCTCAGTCCTGGGCCCCTCTTGTTCGGCATTTATTTTTCTGAAGTGCAGGCAAACATAGGGGGATTGTGGCTGACAAAATTTGCAGATGACTGCAAACTGGGCACCATAATTGACACTCCATCAGACACAGACATCCTCCAGAAAGGTCTCATAGAAATGGATAACTGGTGCCTGAGCCATGGCCTTAAGCTAAATGCCAAAATGTATAGTCATACCCTTTGGGAAAAACAAGGTAACCCCTAATTACCACATAGGTGGTAATCCATTAAACACGGAAGAAGTTATCAGGGACCTGGGGACCCAAGTTGACAGTAACCTCTCTTTTGACACTCACATTGCCAAAGTGGTTAGGAAGACCTTCTACATTGCCCACCTGATCATGAAGGAATTCAAATCCAGATCAGGAGAGGTCATTGTACCCCTGTACTCTTCACTTATCAGACCAATGATTGAGTACAACGCCCCATTCGGAATGTACCTTACCCGACACCTGCAGCAGTTGGAAAGACCCCAAAAGTTCCTCACCAAAAGGATAAAGGGGCTCAAACATATGTCATACGATGCCCAACTGAAGAAACTCCAGCTCTATTCAGTCACATACCATCTGCTCAGAGGTGATCTGTGCCTGACATACAAGGCCATGTCCAACCCGGAATTAATGGACATGCTCCACCTCAAAAAATCCAAATCCACCAGAGCCACGAGAGCAAGAGACTTAAACCTCAACACGGATATAAATAGGACGTGCTGGTGGGACAGATTCATCACCCAGAGACTCCCTACACTATGGAACAGAATCCCAGTCCATGTGAGGCAGAGCCCCTCACTGACTCTGTTCAAGAGAAATCTTGACGAGTGGATGGGAGATCGTAGGTTTACCCCGGGAATCATCTCTGTATCACTGCTGGACAGAGGCACAGCAAACTAATGGGTATAGTATTCTCATCCTAAGGGGTGGTGAAAGCCACACACACTCTGGCTAGGCTTATAAATGCCCTAGGGCAGATAGCCTAGTATGAACCTATGAACCTATGAACCTATATAGTACACTTACAACAAGATATTTCAATAGCTGATGCACAACGATATCCAGATATATACACTTAGATACAAAAATCCACCTAACTCCCCATCCCCAGGTTTATGAATTATGTTCCATAAAATATTAGCAGGATATTCATTTATCAGTGTATCCATAAACAGCTGCTACCACTCACTCTGAGGAAAGAAATGTATTGGCTGCTCCTAATAAAACAGAATGAACTTCCTTGTAGTTTTATACAATATTTGTATTGTAAGGTACGTTCATAGGTTCATAGGTTCATACTAGGCTATCTGCCCGAGGGCATTTATAAGCCTAGCCCATTGTTTTGTGGCTTACGCCACCCCTTTAGTATGGGGAACTATACCCATTATTTTGCTGTGCCTCTGTCGAGCAGTGACACTGAGGTAATTCCTGGGGTATATCTGCGATCTCCCATCCATTGGTCAAGATTTCTCTTGAACAAGGCCAGCGAGGTGCTCTGCCTCACATGTACCGGGATTTTGTTCCACAGCATAGGGAGTCTTTGGGTGATGAATCTATCCTTCCAGCACGTCCTATTAATAGCCGTGTCGAGGTTTAAGTCTCCGCCTTGTGGCTCTGATGGATCTAGATTTTTGAGGTGAAGCATATTCATCAAATCTGGGTTTGACATGGCCTTGTATGTTAGGCAAAGGTCACCTCTGAGCAGCGTAAGCGACTGAATAGAGCTGGAGTTCTTTCAGTCGGGCAGCATAGGACAGATTTTTGAGACCCTTTATCCTTTTGGTGAGGAACTTTGTGGCCTCCAGCTGCTGCAAGTGTCGGGTCAGATACATTCGAATGGGGCATTGTACTCAATCATTGGTCTGATGAGTGATGAGTAAAGGGAGACTATGACCTCCCTTGATCTAGATGAGAATCCCTTCATGATAAGGTGGGCAATGTAGAAGGACTTCCTAACTACTTTAGCTACATGGGTGTCGAATGACAGACTACTATCAACCTGGGTCCCCAGGTCCCTGATAACTTCTTCTGTGCTCAGTGGATTGCCACCTATTTGGTAGCTAGGGGTAACCTTGTTTTTCCCGAAGGGTATGACTATGCATTTTTGGCATTTAACTTTAGGCCGTGGCTCTGGCACCAGTTATCCGCTTCTGTGAGACCCTTCTGAAGGATATCTGTGTCAGATGTGTTTTCTACTATGGCCCAGTTTGCAGTCATCTGCAAACTTTGTCAGCCATAACCCTCCTGTGTTTGCTTGTACTTCGGAAAAGTAGATGCCAAACAAGAGTGGGCCCAGGACTGAGCCCTGTGGGACACCACTTGTGACAGGCTTTGAGTCTGACATGGCGCCAGCAACTCTGACCCTGTGGGTTCTGTCACTCAGCCAGTTTGCAACCCATCTTGTGATGTATGGGTTAACATTTAAGCTGATGAGTTTTTCAATGATACCCGAGTGGGGTATTGTATCAAGGCCTTAGCCAGATTGAGGTAGGCTGTATGGACTGCCTTTCCCTCATCAATGGCTTTGGTGACTGTTTCAAAAGTCAACCAAGTTTAAAAGGCATGATCTGCCTTTGACAAAGCCAAACTGGGTTGGATCCAAAGTCTGCAAATTCCCTATGTCTTTATTTATGAGGTCCATTATGATCCTCTCCATGGCTTTGCAGATAAGGCTTGTCAAGCTAATGGGCGGTAATTTCCAGGGTCTGTGGAGGCACCGCCTTTGTGAAGTGGGACCACAGTTGCAGTGCGCCACTCCTGGTGCGTATCCAGAGGTAAGACTTTGATTAAACAGCTGTCCTAGCTGTGGGTTTAATTCCTCATTGAGTTCGTGAGCACACAGCCGGGACACCATCGGGTCCCATGGATGCTGTGTTTTTGCTTTGGAGAGAGCAGTTCTCACTTGGGCGCTGGAGATGTTTGGGGGCTGCACTCATTTGGTATAGATATCTCTCCTTTGGGGAGGGGAGAAGTTTGCACTGAACCTGTCAGCCAGTATGTTGGCAATGTCTGTAGGATCAGTAATCTTCACATCATTTTGAACTAGTTCTGAGCATATCTGGGAGTTTCCTCCTAGGTTTCTAACATAGCTAAAGAAGGCCTTATGATTGTCTTTGAGTCTTTAGCTATTTTCTCTCGAAATTTGCTTTGGATGATTTTATGAGAGCTCTTAGTTTTTTACTTATAGTGATCAAGGGTGTCTTACCTTTTAAGGATTTTGCTCTATCTTGTAGTAGCTTCCTCCTTTGTTGTAGAGTTTGTTTATGGCTGGGGTCCACCAGACTGGACGCTTGCCTTTGGTACAAAGAGTCTTTGTTTTGCTTGGGATTGCCTTATCCATGCAGTCCTGCAGGTGCTGGTAGAAGGCGTTTGTAAGTGATTCAGCGGCTTGAGTATTGTTTTCCGCCGGCTCGGGGCCTGAAAGGAGACCACACTAGTCTTTAGAAGTGTGAAGTCGGCTTTTGAGAAGTTCTTTACTGTGGTCTTTTTATTTCAGGTGGGGGTGGGATGAGGACCTCCAGCGAGATTAGTTTGTGATCTGATCTCACCAGTGAGGGTATACTTCGGTGTTGAACATTGTGCTCCCATGTTCGTGATGATGAGATCAAGTATGTTATCTCCTCTTGTGGGGATGGTGACTAGTTGTTCCATGGCATTTGAGTTTATGAATTCCAGGAACTTTTGGGCTAGGGTGTTTGGGCTTGAGTAGTGTTCCCAGTCTATATTAGGGTAATTGAAGTCACCTAGTATGATGGTGTTTGGTGATACATTTATCCTCTAGTGTTTTCAGGAAGGCCATGTGAGTTTCCTGAGTTTGTGAGGGTGGCCTGTAACATGCTACAATTTGCAGAGCAGTCTTGCCTATGGTTAATTGCACCTGGATGGTCTCCGATGCATCGTGCATTGCCACCAGTCTTGAGGTGTGGGTGTCCTTGATGAATATGGATACCCTCCTTTCTTGGTATTGTCCGGATTTTGGGGCGGGCATGATATGAGGTAAAACCTGATAGCTGGGGTGCTCTCAGGAGCCTTGAACCAGGTTTCTGTCACAGCACAGACATCGATGTTCTCCATACTGAGAAGGGCCTCGAGTGCGTGCATTTTGAGATTTAGACTTCTGGCATTGAGCAGCATTACCCTTAGTTTTTTCCTTTTTGTGTTCTAGGGTGGTAGGTTTAGAATTTGAGCCTTGCCTAAAAAGGCACTATGGGGTGGCAAGAGCCTTTGCCAATATCCGAATCCCAGGGTGACAGGTGCAAGCCGTCCCTTGCAGCGTGGCTTGTCCAGCATGTCATCCCAGGAAGACAGATACTGGATCCCCTTTGAATGACACCAGTGTTTAAGCCAATTGTTAAAGCTGATCATCTTATCTCTGTATTGTGGCATCATTCTTGGTGAAGGTAGGATACTGCTCAAGGTCAGGGTCATACCTGCCTGGGCTACATAATCAGAGAGCTCCTCAATGTCTCTTTTCATGTAGTCCAGGAGGTGCGTCTCAGGTCGTTTACACCAGCGTGGACAATGACTGAGTCATATTTGTACCTGCTGTTGAGAGACCTGAGTGCTTGCTATGTGGCGGATTCTAGCGCCCGACAGGCAGCTTACTGTGACCTTCTCCTTACTCAGTCTGGTGAGCGGGACATCAGTGTGTCTGACTATGGAGTCACCAATGACTAGTGTGTCTGGCATTGTGTTTGGCCTTAAGGGCTGTGACTGTTTGACACTCTGACTGTGAGGTCTATGTGTTGCGGGTGTTGTGTTCTGAGGTGGTGGTTGTTTGGGTGTCTGCTTTGGTGGCCTCTGCTGTTTTGGTAGATTTTTGATCAGAGCCTCCAGTATGTCTTTGTGTGTTTATGTGTATGATTTGAGGTTGTAATGGTACTATGTGAGACTGGGTCTATAGTGTGTGTGGTAACCTTCTCCTCCTGACTAGTCTTGCCAGTCCTATGTTGAGAGAGCTCAGCCTCCAGTTTGGCCGTATAGTTGCATCTCGCATGTATTTGTGTTTTGTGGGAGGAGGAAAGGGTTGTCTGTGTACATGAGGCAATTGAAACATTGCCTCAATATTCCCAGGATCACCAGCTGAGCAGGAGAGGACACTAGCAACTGATCCTCGACATGCTAGAAGGGTAGACGAAAACTTTAAAAAAGATTCGGGGACGTGGGTGACCGAGAAATGGGGGGTTGCCTTTTTGGGGTACTATCTATGACAAGAGTGCCGTATCAAGGTAATAAGTACTGTAGGAGCAAGTGCTAGGTTTAATAGATAGAGAATAGTCTACTTGGAGTCAAGTAGAGTTGATCTTTTTAGTTATAGGATACGCTGATTTGATCAGTAGTATAGTTCGAGGAAGGTAGTTTTAAGGGAAAATTTGAAGAGTGGACTTTAGGTAGCCCGAATAGTTTAAACCTGCTTAACCGGCACTGCCCTAGTGTGCAACAGTGGCTGCCCTAGTGTGCAACAGTGGCTGCCAAAATAAGTCCACCATGGGGTCAAAGTGTGAGGTAATACTTACCTGCTTAGTCAGGCATTCAGACAGGATTGTAATGTGTATCTAACTACCACAATTTGATGGACAAATCCAAAAATACTAATCTGCAACATGTTCCAGTTTCCCTACATCCTGTTTCTTGTATTTATTAAGACAGATCAAAACTGTGCATTCATCCACACTTAATGTTTGTTTTTTCTTTGATTTATCTAGCATATACAAAATACAATCAAACAGAAAAAATATGAGGCAGAGCAGAAATTAGGTCAGTAGCCAGACACTGAATCCAAAAGTTATTCCAGTTCCAAATATTTACATTTATTTATTTAAATGGACAAGACCCCGAGCCCCCAAATCTCACCTGCAGAGCAATACACTTCATATCCCCGTGCTCAGGGTGGGGTGGGGGGGAGGAGGAGGTGATTCAGAGACACATGTAGTGAAGCTGTGCAAGGCCATAAAATACCATGGCTGGCATAGTACGCAGATGATATGAGATAGAAATGAGTGAAGTTCTTATAATGAGCATGTTGGCAATGAAATGAGGTTAAATGCTATGGCAGATTGATTCAAAAATGTATAACAAATGTGAGAAGATCCATGTCTGTCAGTGTATGTGTAAGTGGTAACATCTTGGTAAAACAGAAACTGAGACTGCGCTGATGTGTTGGGCGTAGCAGCAGGATTAGCAGTCAGTAGCCACAAACATGCTCTGCATGACACACAAACAGTGGACTGCTGTTGCGTGGACAAGTAGACCTCTAGGAGCCCCTGTACTCTGAATGTCCGTAGTGGTCTATTACCTGCCTATAAAGCTGTTTTGATGTCTCTCACCTACCACAAGACAAATGATGTTAAAGTACAATTATGCTTGCAACATGGCCAGTGTTCACTGGTCTTTGTAGATGTACACCTCAACATGAGTTAGAAGGCCACTGCAAGCCACTCCTATGTTTATCAATAACAACCCCTGTGATGGTTCCTTGGTAGAGTGGTACACATATACATCAGTACAAAGCCCCAAAGCCCTGAGCCAGAACAACATGTTGCAGATTTATTACACTGCAATCTATATAACTGACACGGGGATCCAAACACAAAGACATACTTTTGATATGACTGTCTCCCACATATATGCCCAGTCACCAGCGGGCCTTTCTTGTGCTGTCACCAGTAAAGCACTGTGGCTGTCTATTTCATAGCTCACTAATAACATCACCTGTGTTTCCTACCCCCAAACAGCAGTCAGGTGTTGACAACGCTCTCACAACTCCAACAGCAATAGAAAAGTAGCTGTTTTATCAACACAGTTCCCAACATATGCAGGTAGTATCCTTGATCACGTTCTTTAGCTGTTGTAGATGTGCACATCCTAAACAAGTGTTTATTCTTCACTCTTCTTCCATTACTTGTGTGCAACAGATTCCATAGTGCAAGGAGCAATGGGTGTTGCTGTATTTATCACACAATTTTGAAGATGTCCCTGAACTGTACTTCTAACACAAAGCATACTGGACCAAGGCTGTGCTACAAGGCTTGAACTTGTCTATGCACCTGCATGACAACTCACAAAGTACTTTGTGCATGCATGGGCTAATCACTGACCTCTGTCAGCACATAGATATATAAACATGTGTAGCAACCTCTTGAGGTGCCAAAGGACAAGATGTGACTTCTACAGGCTACACACAGGCACATCATTATATCTTTCACACCCAAACACCATCCTGCAGTGACATACATTTAGCTACCTGTGGTTACACATCACTTGATGTTAGTGCTATGTATTGATCAATGGTGGCATCATATTTCACTAGACTGTGACCTGTGAAGTGGCCATGGCTTGCGTGAGCACTGAGTGTGACAGGGTTCTCAAGTGCTGATTCCAAGTGCCCAGAATATTTCTATGCTTAATGTGCATAGATTGTCAGGTGCACCTGCTGGAGACATCTTATGATGGTTCCACTGTCTACCACTGTCTTGTGAAGGTGGTGACTGTTCAACAGGCATCACTTGCTCAGGTGAGCAGTCAAGCCTCCCTGCAATGATCTAAAGAGGCACCACCTTGACTTTCATTGCTAAACTTCACTCCATTTGCATGACATTCACTTCATATACATTTACATTTTCTTCCATGTTTTTCAGTTTCTCAGCAGATCACAAAAAATAGGTTACTCTTTCAGAGTTAAGTACATACCCATAATAGTATATCAGCATATAGATATTAAGAAGCCAATTTGTGTAATAGTATGTTATGTGCATTAATGACAGCCATTTCCAGCAAGTCAGCACATCTCCAGACACATCTGAACTGTATGACCAGTTCCACCCATGTAATGTGTGTGAGCTGCCAACAGTATCAGGATAGGGATCATAAATTTGCCTAGGCTTGTCCTTTCAGTGTACCATATACATTGCTTTACCATACATCTGTGGAGTTGTCCCCCTACATTGCTATGTCCCTTGCCATACACTTGCTATTCCTACAGGGTGCATCATTTGGGTTGGCTTGCATACTGAATGTACTACCCTTTCCAGGCTGCATGATGGTGCCCTGTATTTGATACATTCCCAGTACAAGTTATCTGCTCTGTCTTGTTTGAATGGCTGGCATATGCAATACTATTAGAATGCCAAACAACAGAGTTTTGCTCATGTTTAGGCCACTGGTTTTGTTGGTGTTGTATCTAATTGCCATGGTCCACATATTTCCCTATTGCATCTGTACGCCAGGCAATCTGCCACAGCCTTCCTCATCCCTTTGCCATTACACATTACAGTAGGGACATCCTGCACCACCTTCCTCAGTCTCTGCTATTCCACATTGTACCACCTGCATTGAAGTCCCACTTACACATAGGAAGGCAGAATAAGATTCATGCCCTTCTGTCCCTTGTGCAGCCATCTGCCATTCTACCCTATCCTGTAATCAACCAGGACATAAATATCTTCAACTTTAATACTGAGCACCAAACAGCATTCTATTTCTCCAGGTAATTTTATGCCTTAGAGTTATACACAGACCTACTAATGTTTTTTACTGTTGTATGTCTTTTTTTTCTTACTGACCTCTGTTATATTTATTTGATGTGTTTTTGTTTTATTTCTGTCTATTTATGTTATAATTTTCCACAATGTCAGTCACAGCTGTGGCTATGGTGTAACAGCAGTCACCTCATCATCAGCCTGCTCTTTCATCTCCTGCCAGGTGTCCAGGTGTCTCCAGACTTGGATCTCCACAGGTTGATAAATTTCATCAGGCAGGGGATGACCTGGGAAGATCTTTTATGGCCTCTGGTGGTCTGTCACCAAGGGGTTGGTATCACATCCTCTGGGAACACAATGTGCTACCTGGCAGGAACTGAGGAGGTGATGTAAACAGTGTTGGTCCTGCAGCTTGATGTCCACATTGGCTGCCTGGAGAATGCCTTTGTGTGACTGGCAGAGCTGCACCACTGCCTGCCCCTCCCCATAGTGCTAACTAAATCATTGGCCTTTATGAAGTGCAGTCATAAACAGAATTGTCTTCTAGCTGGGTGCTGCCCCGGAAAGCATGAAAGGGACCCATCATCCCACTCTATTCCCAATCAAGGTGCTCCTCTTTCTTGAGGTTCATCCAGTCTTCTCCATCACCAGCTGTCTCACCCTTGTTTGTCTGTGTCTCTCCTTTGTGCTTTCCTCTTTTATGTCAGCACATCTCCTGTGGGTCTTTGTCTGTGTTCTTTGTTTGCTCCTGCTACCATCCATATATTTGCTTTCCTGGACATAATCTCACCTTCCTTTCTACTTCCTCTACTTTTCTTAAAAGAAATTACCACCTGTCTAAAAAAAGCTTGCTTCCACTCCCTATCCCTGTCTTTCCTTCCCCTTTTACTACTGTATGATCCTCTGCTTGTTCTTTCACCTTTCTGGCTGACCTATACCCTCATCTCCTTACAATTAATATGAAATAAATTGATAGTTACTTTGCTGGGTAGCTCTTTTTAAAACTCTCAGCAGTTCTTATAGTGGCACGATTTTGTGTATGTTGACAAGTATAGTAATGGGTATGTCACATGCACTTTAATGGCATCCCCTGGTCATGTGACCATTATGGCAATATGCTGCTCTTTATGTACACTGTGCAGTTTTTAGCAGCAGGCTCCTCATGTAATTAATTGCCATTGTGTTAATCACCTCTTGTTACATTGCTAATTGTCTTCAGAATCAGGTCTTTCCATATTAATTAGACACTGAGTAGCAATGTAAGCAATGTTGCTGAATCCTAGAGATTGTTATTTGCTTTAATTATAAGGCAACATGATTCCAGCAGCATAATAAATAAAGAAAATAGATATGGGGCATACACCCCACACAGGGGTGCAGAGAAGCATGCCCCATTTTATAAACACTATTGCCTTAAATATTCTTTAAATATGAGAAATTTCTAATTTTAGAAACTGTAAAATCATAGGAACACAGGAACAACACTAGGCAAGCAATCACAGGATCCATAAGATGTCTAGCCATATGCATTTTTAAGTACACACACTTAAAATTTCTTGTCACTCCCTACAAGCACTTAATAATGCTCACCTCCCATATTGAATAATCATTACTCTTGATTTTAGGAATTCAAGAGCTGGCCATCACAGATCACTTGTAGAGTTTTCAGAACTTTACCTAGCACCATACAAGAAAGAAAAGGATACAGTCAGACTAGTTCTCAGCTGTAGAACAGGTTCTGTACTTCTAGAGAATTCCTGTCTGATATGAAGCACATGCTGCTTTCTTTGGGAGTAATCACAAAATGGCAGATTTCATCATTAGTATCAATAAACAACATTAACACATCAGCATCTCACTCCCACTGACTACTGTTCAACATTTCCAGTCCGTTATTGTAATAGCTGATTTTTAAAAGGGCTACCCTATAAACATTATTATTAAATGGGCAATGAAAGTATGCACATATAGTGACATTTAGCAGGTCTATTTTACTTTTCAGCACGTCTCCCTCATTTAATCGAAAAATTGCATTTTGTTCATAGGTTCATAGATAGGTACTAGGCTATCGGCCCAAGGGCCTATGTAAGCCTAGCCAGCAAGGTTCCATAGCTTACACCACCCAAGAAAGTTATTTTCCTATGCCACTGCCCAACAGAGACACAGAAGTGATCCCCGGGGTGTATTTCCTATTTCCCATCCACTCATCAAGATTTTTCTTAAAGGGTGCTAATGAAGAACTTTGCTTGACATAGATGGGTAGCTTGTTCCAGAGTATAGGAATTCTCTGGGACAGGAATCTATCCCTCAAGCATGTCCTGTTTATTGTGGTGACAAGGTTTAGGTCCCTAGAGCATGTAGCTCAGAGGGATTGGGATTTCTTTAGGTGTAGCATGTCCAACAGCTCTGGGTTTGACATAGCTTTATATGTTAGGCAGAGATCACCTCGGAGTAGGCAATATGCTACGGAGTAAAGCTGGAGTTTTTTGAGGCGGTCAGTGTAGGGAAATTGTTTGAGGCCAGTAATCCTCTTTGTGAGATATTTATGTGACCTTTCCAGCTGCAGATGTCTTGTGAGGTATATTCCAAAAGGGGCGTTGTACTCTATAATGGGTCTAATGAATGACGAGTAGAGGGGAACAATGACCTCTTTTTTCCTGGATGAGAACCCTTTTATGATGAGGTGTGCCATGTAGAAGGGCTTCCTGACTACTGTGGCGATGTGACTATCAAAGGAGAGACTACTGTCCACCTGTGTCCCAAGGTCTCTTATCATGCATTTGGTGTTAAGTAGATTGCTGCCTATGTGGTAGTTCATGGGTACAGAGTTGTTACCAAAGGGGATGACACTGCACTTTTTGGCATTGAGCTTGAGGCCATGGCTCTGACACCAGGCATTTGTCTCAGTGAGGCCCTTCTGTAGGATGTCCACATCATTTGGGGACTTGACTATGGCTCCTAGTTTGCAGTCATCTGCGAAATTCGTTAGCCAGAGGCCTTCTGTGTTGTAAATTATGAAGAATATGTAGGTACATATTTGCGCTATATATTCAACACTCTGGATATAACCTTGAAAAGCAGATACATTCAGTATAAACAGTTCAACATTACACAAAATTTATGGAATACACAGCTACAGTTCCCTGACTGTCTCAGAGACTGGATTCATGGCTGATATTACTGAGGTAAACAGAAGATCCTTCCGCTCGACGATACACAAAAATTATTCGGACTCTAGCTAGAACCAGACTGGGAACCTGTAAAAGAAAAACTTTCAGATGTACTGTTATGACATGCATTAAAACATTTACAGTCGCTAGGCAAAACAGAGTCAAATAGATCAGGAATCAGAACACTGGACTGCATTGACTGGTTGGCCTAAGGTCTGTCATGATTAGTGGATCTCAAAGTTCTATCCCTGTCTTGTATATTCAGATGATGTAACTCAGTTCCTGGCACATGGCCAAATTTGGCAGACATTGATCTAGTTGCTCTCGCCTTAGTTTGACGTTTGTTTGCTTGAACAGTGAGTTCAGTTTGGCAGCCATCATGAACTGAGTGAATGTGGTTTCTATTACACTGTACTATGGCACTATGTCTAGTTTGTACCATTTAGGGACATGACTCAGTGGTATTCTGCATTGGCGCTCCTGTATTTCCCTAATTTTTCTCCCCCTCTAACTTTAAGCAGATTACGTGACCAGGTACCAGGATAGGAATTGATCATACAGAACAATCTTGGTCATAAAACATTTTGCATACAGTTTTAGCATTTTGGTCATTACACACCTGTATGATACAGACTTATTCTTGGTTCCCTTTTTTGACTCTAACCTCAGCATGTCAGTTCACATTTGTATTTGAAGCATCAGCTGTGAAGGACTTTCTCTGGTGGCACTGAATGGAGGATCTTTATGTGAATCAGTTCTCCTTAGTAATGTTTTGGCTGTTTGTACTGCTCAACTTCACCATTTGATTGTAAATAGTGTGGACTTGATGTAGTACAAGTGAAACATTAATCAGACATGAACTTTTACAATTAGCTTGATATGAGTTTTGGTACACAGTTTGTTTCCCTTGGCTCTGGTTTGCGTACTGTGTGACCTTGAGCAAGCCACTTAACCGGTAATTATTCCTGATCATCCTAAGAAGGGACTGTGCGTGTGTCCAATTGGCCTATCTGGCTAACAAACTGGATTATTTATTATTGATTTGGTAAGACCTTGACAACCTTCATGTATCTGACATAGACTTTTTGCTTGTTTTTTTAGAGGTTCTACAATTCTGTTTTTGTATAACAATAAGTCATCATATTCTGATAATTGTGCTCCAACTGTAAAGTACTTATGAATGAGCTGTTTGGTTATGTCCAACAATCTGGACAACAGCTTGTAGCTCTGGAACATTTTTGGTTGCATATTTAAGGTTCTCTATTCTCTCGGTAGTTACAGGTCTTATCATTATTATGATTTGCACATAAGCTGCAATGTCACCTTCTGTCTCAGATAATGGTTAGTCATGTGTATGGTTTCAGGATATTATGTCAGTAACAAGTTGTTTGCCAGGCACATGTATTGCTTTGCATTAAACTTTCTTAATCTCATTATCAGTCACCAACACTTTGTTGGTGTTTTATCTGGGTTGTATGAAGTGATTAGTACAAGCAGTGGTTTGTATTTAGTCTGCAGCTGGAAACTCTTGAGTCTTAATAGGTATCTGGAGAACTTTGCTCATAAGTAGCACATTCAAGACACTCTTTTTTAAGTTTGGTAATATCTCTGTTCAGCTTCTTTTAGCATTCTGTATCAACAGGCTATAGGGCAAAGCACTTGATCATTTTGTTGGAGTAACACTGTACCTAAGGCCACAGCTACTAGCATCTGCACTTGCTATGGTCCATTTTTGTCTCATTATAGTATGTGACCACTGGAGCTGTTGTAAGTATTTATTTTACTTTGTTGAATGTTTGGTTTGAGCAGGTCTCCAAGACCATTGCACATTTTTTTTTCTTTTAACAAGTCTATTAAAAGACAAAATATGGTGGAAAGATCTGGCACAAGCTTGCCCAAATAATTAATCACGCCTAAGGTTTGTCTCAGTTTAGTTACACAAGATGGATTTTGCAACTTGGCTGTTATTTTGACTTTACTTGCATCTGGTTTGATATATTAGTACAAATATGGTGCTAAAGGCTGAATCTCTGTTTTATTAAAGTAACATTTGTCTTTATTAAACTTAAGACCTGAGTTTTTGATTGTTTGTAACATTGCTGCTAACCTTGGAGCATGTGCCTCCTTAATAAAATCTAATTCTAGGATGTAATATATAACAACAACAGCAAAATCACCATCCTTAAGTAAATCATTTTGCTTTGGAAATTTTCAGATGCTGGCAGCCGTTTAAAATAAAATGTTCCCATATTTGTAATAAAATCATTCACTTTTGCTGTTTGCCAGAAACCACTAGAATTGTCAAGTACTGAAAACACATTTGCATTAACTAGATTGGGTGCTATGTCTTGTAATTTAGGCAGAATAAACTTTTCAGCCACAACTGCATCACTGAACTTTTTTAATCAATATATATTCTTGCTTGACCATTCTTTTTAATTACTCTGAACATGAAAGCACATAACTCATTTGGGTTGGTTACTCCTTCAGTAATACCAAGGCTTTTTATTCAGTAGGAATTGCCACCTTCCTACGAGAATTAATGGACATGAAGCAACATTCTGTTTTAGTTTGAGTTTTACTGTTTTACAATCGAGTAGGCTAACTCTGCTAAATGCATCCACACTGACTTCATTTATTCTTGAAAATAAGCCCATGTCACATGCCACAGCTTATGCAGACCTGTGTTAACTTATGAATCCAGCACATAATACTGAGCATAACTCCAACCTGTGCTCTTTCCATTCAGACATGGGTAGAACACCAGAAGGCTATGTATTTCAGTCTCTGCCTCATTTAACAGACATTTTGGGAAGCTTCTACATGAGTGCGTGATATATCAGTATTGGTAGTCCCTGTATTAATCTTAAAACTCACAATTGTTCCATGAATTGGAAATTTAATGTGCAAGTTAGCTTCACTATCTGACACAGCAGTAACTGAACCTAAGAAAACTGCTTTCTGCACGTTATTTTTAGTTTCATTAACATTTTCAAATAACAGCAAAATAGTGCGGTTTCTTCCATCTCTTACACTTCCATACATAAGTAGTACACTGCTTCGCCTCATCATAGCAATGGTGATATCTCACAGTGCAGATGTACTCTCACTCTGCTTTTTAAACACTTGCCTAGTCTAATTAGTATTGTGGCTTTTATGCAACTTGCCATTAACCTTGACCTTTTACTTTACTTCACACACATCCTTTGCTATGTTTAAATTAGCATTCTGCCTGTTCACTAGTTCAGCCTATCTGTTTGTATTGCATTTTCTAACTTTAGGCTGGAACTTCTGAGACACTTCCATATCAGCCAGCTGGATCACAGTTTTTTTCTTATCTATTCATCTTTAGTGCAATAAAAGCCAAAATTTTCTGTTCGTTCATATACAGTAGTTGTCTTATAAATGCTTCCAGACGCTCACTCTTTTCCTGTACACATCTGGGAAAACACACACTCTTTAATATGTTATATTTCTTTTGGGCTCAAAATGTTCAATGAGTTAGCTATTTACTGAAATATGTAACACTCTGGCCCTTTGTTAGTGCATAGGAACTGTATATAGCCTTGATCTCTCATCCTATGGCATACAAACATGTTTATTTGGATTTCTTCTGATTCATTTTCTAATTTATTTGCCATCATTAATAATTCCAAGAACAAAGCAATAATTTTTAGCATAAAGGCAGCCTTGGCAATACGGAAGAGTGAGTCTCCAGAAGGACAGCTTGTGGAGAATATAGGTGCTCTACACCTGGATGGATTGTGTTCTTATTCTATATACACATACCTTTACATTAATGTTCAGATTTAATAGAAGCTGTTCTGGAAATTCTCAAGACACCCTGTCTGGAAATGTTGTCTGCTGAAGGTAAGAGTGGTCTCTTTCTCCAGCTGGAGACTGGAATTCCTATTATCTCTTTTAGCATTAGACAAAATATGTGAGTGATTCAGAATCCAGGACAAAATGTGTTACTCCTTACTACTTATTCAATTAAAGTTCATGAAATTGGTATTGCTTCACCTTTGATGGTAGCCAGGAATGCCCTTCTCTGCACCCAGAATGTACTTAGAATTGCTTCATTCTGCAGTTCATATGGGATTACATGTATTGGTAACATATTTAAGTACACATGTAAATTCCTTTTTATCCATCTTGCTCATACTACCACTGCAAATGTCTGGCTCTCATTTCTGCTTGCAAATCCTGGTATTTTGTGACTTTGTGTCTTTCTGCATGTAAGACATCACAGTCACTGAATGTAGTAATTATATATTTTTCTTTGATTACTATATCTGGGTTTCTTGCATCTATTTCCCTAACTGCTGGCTTTGGGTGATCTCATGTGATCTGAACTTCATCACTGTCAGTTATGCTTTGTGGTTCTTGATTTCAATGGTTCTCAGTTACCTGCATATTGCAAATGTTTGCACAATCCCTAGTACAACAGTCTTGCTGCATTATCGTGCCTTTCAGTATACAGAATCATAGCCATGACTGTATCACAACCAGCAAGCAGATGTGAAACTGCTTCTAATTCTGTTTTCACAACCTGCATTTGTCTGTTTTTCCAACTTTTTCTCTAGACATTTGTAAATCAACGTGCATATAACCCATTGTCTTGGGTCATCATTATTATACTTTCATCAGTCAGTATATATTTACCTTCCTTAACCATTTCTGTATCAAACCGTGATCAACATGTGCTTATCCTATGATTTCTATAAACATGGCACTACATTTGTATATTTACAACTTTTCTTATTTTTGCAAAAACATTTTGGAAAGGAGTGGAAATGGAAATCAAACTGGAAGTCAAAAATTAGACAGCTATGAAAGTGCCAGAAAAGGAAAAAAAATATTAAAAAAAATAAAGACATAAGAAAAGGAAAAATTTACAAAGCCTCAAATATGTTTGCTTGTATTTCTTTTCAAATATTTTTGAAGCTGCATTTTTTTTGCATTTATTAGTTTGGCTTTCTTCTTTGCATTAATAACATACCATTGCAGATCCTTTTTCTTTGCCATGTACATTTCTTTTTATACCTCTCAATAACCTCTGTTTTCTGTTCCTTATCTTGCTGCACTTCCTCTGCTACGTTTTTTTTCAGGTTGGCCCAGCATTTGTTCATCTAGGTAATGTTTTGTTCTGATTTAACACACTAAGGATTTTAAATTATTATCGTAGGTTCACAGGTTTGTAGGTTCATAGGTTCTCTGGCTTTTAACAATTTTTCACTTGCAATTATTTTCCTTCCTATGCATTCTCTGTCTGGAAATTCTGTTTTTGTTTCATACTATTAACAATAAATACCTTTCTCTATGATATATAAAATACTGTCAATATATCAAAGTTGTCATGGTGAGGTTTTGTAAAAACAGGGTGCAGCACATGAAGGTACTCCCCAACACCTGAGGAATTCCCTTTCGGCAATGCTTTCTTTCTCTTGCTGAGTCCATCTCTATGTACCTAAATGGGAACAGTAACATGACACTGTAAGGAGGTCAAGTTGATTCCCAATCAAAGAGAAAGCTGATCTCAATACAGATGATCCCCAAGTCAAAATACATTTCTCTGACTGCTGCCTATGTGGCCAAAGTGACCAAGGATCACTACAACATGAGGATTAGTTATAATCCTCAGATTTCCCCAAATAAATAATAAAGTAAGGGACAGATCATTGTCTGTGTTTTAGGGCCACCAGTCATGTGACAGCAAAGAAATAAAGGACCTCAGACAGTTCAAAGAGAAACAACTTCATCCAAATTAATCGCCAGCCCCTGCAAAGGCACATTCTCTTACACACTATATCTGTTACACACTAATGTTACTCTGTCTTCATGCTTCTTACATAACATGTGGATTTAATAAAGGCAACTGTGCAATATGCCTGAAAAACAGAGACCATTTCACTGAATATTATTTGTTCCTCCTGCTGTAGCACAATCCATGATTGGTATGGGGGAGATTGCATCCCACTTTAATCAGGGATGGAACGTTATTTTTCAGATTAATAAAATTAAATTAAATGCTCCTTTTGTGCAAAGTTAATGAAGTGGTCACTTTGCACAATAGAACTTGAGAAAATGAACTATGTGCTACAGTAATATATACTAATCCCTCCCCCATACACTATTGCTGTTGCTACTTTGCCCTTCCCAACTGATTTTGTTTTAGGGCTGGGGTCTTGCACTGTTGTTGTTGGTCTTTTGGCTTTTTCCCGGTAAGGGGTCGCCACAGCGGAACTCCGGTCTGCTAATGAGTGGCAGTAGATATTCTTTTTACGAAATGCCGAGGTACCAGCTTGATGACCAACCTTCAACGAAGGCATGCCCATTTACACACGCATGTCTTTCGAACGCTACCCAACCGTGGGGAAGACATGCAGACTCCACAGAGAAGGCACTCCCAAGCCAAGCCGAGAATCGAACAGGAGAACCTCTTGCTGTGAGGTAACAACGCTACCACCGTATGGAGTCTTGCACTAATATGTAAAATTCACAATTCTTTATTGTCATTTTCCACTCAAGGGTCCTTCATCTTTAAGTTCAGCTTCTAGTACATAGCTCCAACACCTCCTTAAGGTAACAAACTTCAAAAATGAGGCAGGTAGATCCGTTTGTAGCCACTTCATCTCTAAAATATGGAACTCCCTTCCAGCACACATAATAAATAACAACTCCACCACCCAATTCAAAAAAACTACTCCAAACACACTTACTGAATCACAGATTATGTACCTGTACTACCCCTGGATAGTAACTCATATGTCTCTGTTTCCAGCAACTAGATTAACAGCTTATCTACTGCTTTTGTAATGTCTGCATGGGGTAATAGTATCACTGAACACTGTAAAGAAATTTAAAGGACATAGTATGTCTCTTGTGTAGAAATGAGTTATGAAGTTATCTACTCTATCTTCCTGCTATACTTACTGTTAAACACCTCTATAACATGTATATATTAATATAGCCTGTGAATGTTGTCAAATACATCTTTTGGTTAACTCACTATCTTATATGTACTATACTTCTATAAGAAGTATCAAGACTGTGTACTCTATATATTGTTTATTGAACATTTTGGTTAACATGCCTTTCTCTTTTTAATGATGTTATTACTCTGGAGCTTTTCTCCCTGGGCCTCCACTGAAAATAGACATATATCCAGTTGGACTCTTCCGGTTTACAAATGTAAAATAAATAAACAAATCAAACAGTTCCAGTCCTTCCTTTATCCTTTGTGTTACCTTTATGCTAATCTAACTAATTTTATGTTTCATCTTTAATTTTCTTTGATTCTTCAGCCTTAAAACATCACTTGATATATCCTGTGTTTTACCAAATCAGTGATAGCTCTTACTAATAGATCTGGTGGCCTTCATATTATATGGCTTCCTTTCTATATCCCACGACCTTTATATACTGATGTACTGGGTCTATATGTAAATTAATCTGATAATCCTAACTATACTACTGCTTGCTTTCTACACTCCTTCTCATATGCATACCAAGTAGCACATGCTGGTGAATCTGGTGACATTCGTTATTAAACTGGTAATCCCAACTATAATACTTTCTTTCCATATTCCAAGTATCATGCACCATGTGGTACACATATTTGACTCTGGTGACCCTCGATATTATTTTATATATACTTTAGGTACTCTTCCATTAATGTTGCTATTACATTCCTGGTGGATGTCTTGCATTTATGTAAAAAATCTTAATATATATGATGCAACAATGAACTGGTAGGTTTGCATTTATTCCAGCTTTGATAGCATAGGTAAATATTTGGTTAATTATACTTTTGTGGAGCTGGAATCTGCTGCACCATGAAATAATGAAGAACTGAAAGTCTTTTTGCCAAAAGTAGTCATATACTGACAAGACAAAAATGCTGAGCTTTTCATACCACCCAGATGGAGTTATTGTGTGTGAATGCGTGTGTGTACTTCTGGAAGAGTTTGTAAGTTTGTGTTCGAGGAAGGTGTCTCCATACTTTAATGCAACTGCAGTAAAGGGTGCCCCTTTACAGAGAGGTGACACAGAGTTGATTATATTAGTAGAATATGCATGGGACATATTTCCCTGCATGTTGGCATGGAGTCTTTGCCCTAAAAAAAAATGATCAGTGTACAAGTTAGGTTTGTATCAACAATAGTTATTCTTAATTCAAGACTGCAGTTCCTAATTTCATTTTTGCTTTGTGTTATTTTTACTGTTGCTCTTTTGACTTCATGAAGTTCACTTAATATGCTTTCATGCCTGCAAAGTAGATTCTCATTTGTTGTGTAGAATGTTTGTGTTATTCCTGTTTACAGTACAAGTACCTTACACACACACACACACACACACACCGACAGACACACACACTCACACTCACACACACACACACACACACACGCACACACACACGCACACACACACGCACACACACACACACACACACACACACACACACACACACACACACACACACACACACACATATATGCACGCATATACACTCACACACACACACACACACACACACACACACACACACACACACACACATATATGCACACATACACACACACACACACACATGCACACACACACACACACACACACATATATGCACACACACACACACACCGACACACACACACACACACACATGCACACATATATGCACACATACACACACACACACACACACACACACACACACACACACACACACACACACACACATGTATGCACACATATACACACGCACACATACACACACACACGCGCACACACACATATATGCACACATATACACACGCACACACGCGCATACACACACACACACACACACACACACACACACACACACACACACACACACACACACACACACACAC
The DNA here is from genome assembly GCF_019279795.1 of Protopterus annectens. Taxonomy (NCBI): domain Eukaryota; kingdom Metazoa; phylum Chordata; order Ceratodontiformes; family Protopteridae; genus Protopterus; species Protopterus annectens. The sequence goes on along the minus strand of NC_056725.1, from coordinate 532,228,693 downwards.
ACACACACACACACACACACACACACTTCTGTATGCTTATAGCTTAAAATATGTTAAGTTTTACTATACAGAAGCAATTCATTGTTTTTTTTCCTTATAGATATCATTTTCACCATAGTTCCTTTATTTTCTCATTCATCTCTTGTTCCACTATCTGAATAACTTCTACTTCACATAAAGGTTTGCAAAAAGAGAGCTAAAAACTCTTGCCAAATCTTATATTGAGATAAATAAATAAAAAAAAATGTATAAGTGGTATTAAGAAGCCAACAAATTAATTGTAAAAACAAGGGTAGCACTTGTACAATTTACAACATTTGAATCTTCTCACACATCTTAATTGAAATTATAGTTTTGGCATGACTGCTAGCCATTTTGGATTTCCCAGTCCTGCTACTTATGTATTCCATTTCAAGACTTTTCTATCTTGAGGTTATGGGAAATAACAGCAATAACATTTTTTTCTTTTGTTATGGTATGGAGTCCTTGGTGCTGAAAAATATAAGTAATGGAGGATGACAGCAAAGTACCCCAAATAGGGATGCAGTGGTGTTCTTCTCTGGAAAAAAATATGACAACAATATCCATTGTGCATTTACTTTTTTTATTCCAGTTTTTATTACACTTTGTATATAGACTGATGTTAAGCTTTTAGATACACACATATGGAAGTTTCAGCTGTTTTACATTAAAATTCATCTTAGCACCTTTTGGGAATTTAATTTTGTCTCATAAATGTTAACATTTTTATTTTAATTAGCTTGCATTTGATCATTTAAGCTTTGATTTAAAGGTGCTTGATAATCTACATTAGAAACTATAATCAGTTTACAGCTGTAAAAGGTATCTTAACTGAAGAAACTTATTAAAATTTGTAGAACGATTCAAAACAAAGTTCTTTAGTTTATTTGAAGATTGTACACGTTTTCCACATTTCAACCACACTGGATCATCCTGGAGTTCTTAGTTCAAACCTGAGCACCACTAAAAATATCCCAGTGCTAGAATTTTCTGGAAAAAACTCAAACACCTGATAGAGTAAAGCAAGACAAAGTCAGATGCTACACTAATCCATGATGACTGACAAATAACTGCTAAAAACTCAGTACCATAGATCTTTGCATTTCCTAAAACTTGATGTAGCAACATGCTAGCATTCCTGCTCAAATTTATGGGTTTTTTACACCTAACTTAATGATGTGCATGTTCTTAAAGTGTGAGATTTTGTAAAGTTTGAGACCACAGCATTTTTGTTTTCTTCCTTAATGATTTGTCTTTCTCCGAGATTAGATTATCTCACAGTGAGATCACACAAGTAAGGGAGTTTAGCAGTGGGTAGGGGTGAAAGGGGCTTCTTACCCCCTGCAAAACTATCTATGGTAATGTTATTAGTGCACGTTTGTTCAATTGCAACTGTTTATCTAGGGTATGCTTTTTGATCACGTACATACTTGATTTAGTGAATGCTGTGATGTTATGAGCAAGAACAAATGTTTAGAGCTTTCAAGTTTTGATTTGACCCATTCCTTGCTACATGTTTTGAAACATGGCAAACCAAATATCCATTTCCTCAGCAACAGATAGCAATGCTGCAACCTCACTTTTCAACATCCTATTAGGCCCTTTCTTTCAAAGAGTCCCACTTAAAAACATAACTATATGTTTCTTTTGATGGGAGGGCACACAAATGCTGTGCATCCAAAATGTATTAAATACTCCAGTAACTCTTTGACCACTGCTCCATTGTCAGACTTACGGAAACCATCTACAGTAGTACCTTCTACCAACTCAGGGTCACACCTTTGTATGGATGTAGGAAATCCTATGTCATTTCAGTTAGAACCCCACCAAGAAACTGATAGTCTATTATATAATGGAAAGCATGGTTTCAAGTATAATCAATGCACTCTTGTCACTAATGAGATCTTTAGACAAATAGATGCGGCCCAGCTAACAGGGGTAGTATTTGGAGACCCTGTAAATCCTTTGACTTGGTCTCACATCAAAGTCTTTTCAGTGAAAGTAACTTATGCAGCTTGGAAAAAACTTTCTTGAAATACTTCAAAAGCTAATTAAGAGAAAGGATGCCCAGCTTTGTAAAACAGCTGCCATTATCGAAACCACACCAAATTTCATCAGGAATAGATGAGAAATCAGAACTTAGAATGTTGCTTTTCTATTGTTTGATAAACCTCCTTATCAACTGCCTGCCCAAAAAACAAAACTATTATATATACATATAACCAGGCTGCCTGGCAGGCAGACCATTTGTATAACCTAATTCACCCTTGGCTAATGATTTTGTCATGTTTCAAAGCTGGTTTGTCCAAATATGCCTCATTGCCACATTCATCAAAACCCAGGGAATAATCTTCGGATAGCCTTAAATTGTACAACCCCACAGGTTGAATAATGCCAAATCTCCACCTCTACAAATGTCTTGGATATGATTTGATCCTCCTTTCTTTTAGTAAGTGACAGAACTTGAAACAAACTGCTTACTGTGTTTGACATGTGACACAGAGATCTGTAAAGTTTTAACAAACAAAGCATATTATACACTTGAAAAGGGGATGATTATATAAGCAGTCTCACGTACATACTTTAGATTTTCACAGAAGTCTCCATGAATGCTCAAAGAATACAAACTGCAGTGCACAACTTAGGTAGGTTATGGTTAAGTCCTGAATAGGAATTACATTGTCACCCTTATGAAAGTGTTGCCTTTGCTTGTGAAATAGAACACCAATATTCCTGACCTGTGTCCATATGTAGAAGCTACTTCATCTTAAACACTGGCTGCCCTGGCCAAACATTTTGACTTATAGACAGTGCCATAATTAACACTACCAATCACTCATCACATCTTACACTTGGTATTTGATAGCATCCCTTGGATTTCAGAGTTGGTATATTCCCTGTCTTTGTTCTAAGAGTCTGTGATGCCATACATAATAAAATTAGAATTCCTAAAGTGTCTTCAAAGCATGCTAGTGTCAAGCCATGTTTAGTAAAGACAACAAAATGTAAGGGTAACTCAGAGATCACCTAGCACTGCTTAGTTCTGTATCACATTGTTGAACTCTCAATTTATCGAATAACTAATCATCAAACCCGAGTTGTCGAACTACCTATTCAGAGAATTACCTAATCATCAAAGTGGAATTCATCGAAAGACTTTACTTGGCCATCCTGAAAAAAACATTGTGTGACTAACATGCCAAATGGCTGTTATTTACCCATTACCTCATTGTAAGTGCAGTCTCAGAGATGGTATATTTAATTTGAAGGGGGGGGTGCAGGAGGGCACAGCCTGCATGAAAAAAAACTTAAAAAAGTTTACTTTTCGTTGTGTTGGCCAAGTAAAATCTTTCGATGAATTCCACTTCGATGATTAGGTCAGTCGTTGAATAGGTAGTTTGATAATTAGGGTTCCATGATTAGAAATTCAATAAGAGTTCAACGATGTCATATAGACCACACTGCTTATAGTCAGGCTGTTACATACCACTTGCCGTGTCCACTCATAATGCTAATGAAGTCTAACGTGAAAAATCATTAGCAAGGCAGTCAAAGCAAACATGAAACAAATTACAAATGTAGCTATACTAACAACTTCTGAAATCTGATACACTTTGTACTTGAAATCATGATTGAGACTAAAAAGTGTCCAACATGGTTCAGTAAATTAACAATAAATAAATGAAAAAAAAGGTTAGCAACTTCACCCAGAGAACCAAATATCCCCCAAAATAGCCAATATGGCTAATACACTATTCATCACTCTTCCAGTTAATTTAATTAATTAGTAAAACAGTTGCTGCCAGCATTCCACATTTTCATAATTAATAAGTCTGGAGTCTCCACCCATATTGCTTTTACTTTCTACCATAAAGATACCAGGTTCCTCTGGCAGATACAATCTCTACTCTGTTTGTAAACTATTAGCTGCCTATTTTCTAGAAAAAAAATCAATTAGTATTACCTCTTTTATTATCCCAAAATGTTCCATTCTCTGTGTTGGCCAAGTGGTATTAACAGCTGATACAGAAATTGCTCCTACTATGCATCCCTGGTCTAACTATTCACTCTTTGTGAGGCTGGACAGTACATTTTGTGAATGTAATATACTGAACAAGCACAGAGTGTGCAAAGCTAAAGGTGTTAAGAAGCTGCCATTTTAGATATTAGTAGTTACATATATTTGAACAATCTGAGCACCTTTTATGAACTGCTTATTTCTGAAAGTGTCATTGTCAGTATTAAAGACAGCAATCACTCTGAAACACACTCTATGACTCAGTTCTAGATCAGGGAGTCCACATGTTACATGCAGTTACCAGGAGGCTCAGTGGTAATGAGATATGCATGTTTAATTTCACAGACATAATGCATGCAGAAATGTTTGAGCATCAACACACATCTTGGACAGCAATAGTGTCTTTAAACTCCTTCAGAGATGTACTAGAAGGCAAGTTGCTGAACTAGTGTCATGTGGACTATCCTCCAAATTGTTCATGAGATGGCCTATATGATGCCAATGATGGGGCAACACAGTGGCACAGCAGGCAGCATTGTTGCCTCACTGCAAGAGGTTCCCTGGTTCAATTCATAGCTGAGGTGTCCTCCCTGTGTTGGTCAGTTTCCTCTGGAAACTCTGGTTTCCTCTCACATTCCAAAGACATGTGGTAGGTGGACTGGACATTTTAAATTGGTCATAGGTGTGAGTATGCATGCAATTGTGGTGTGGAAGAACTACTATTGCAGGGCTAGCCACCCAGCAGTGTGAACCTTGGCTGTAGATGACTGTCACTGTTGAAGTGAAGCCCTGACCTCATGTGCAAAAAAAATGGAAAAAAGCAGTTGTGGATGGATGTATAGAGTGGGATTATATACCTGTTTGTCACAGTAACAGAAATGTGTAATTTTTGTATCGTGTCTGGAAATCTTATCTCATTAGCTAGTAATTAGTAGTGTAACCCACGGTACTAACTCTTGTCATGGCTAGAGAGAGAGTCATTGTAAGCAAGCAAGCATTTAATGCAGCAGTGCTCACTGACAAAACATAGTACAGACTTTGGTATGTAGCTATTTACACAACAGTACTTGGCAAACAGTGGTCAAAATATAAGAATGACCCACGTTAATCAGCATAAAAGTAGAGTCAGTCTTCTGCTGAAAATTTAGCTTTGGTAATCATGGAGTACAGCGCAGTGCTGAAAAGTTAGCACTAGTAATCATGGAGTACAGCTCAGTGCTGGAAAGGTAGCACTAGTAATCATGGAGTACAGCTCAGTGCCGGAAAGGTAGCATTAGTAATCATGGAGTAAAGCTCAGTGCCGGAAAGGTAGCATTAGTAATCATGGAGTACAGCTCAGTGCTGGAAAGGTAGCATTAGTAATCATGGTGGGTGGGAGGGTGGCATAATGGTTAAGGTGTTTACCTGGCAAACACAAGGTGCAGGGTTTGATTCTCATGTGGGGTAATTGGCTAGGCTTAAAATGGCCCACAAGTGGCAATTAGCCTAGTACAGCCAAGCTAGTCTAAAAGGGTGGCGAAAGCCAACACATTCTGGCTAGGCTTATAAATGCCCTAGGGCAGATAGCCTAGTACCTACCTATGAACCTATGAACCTATGCAGTACAGCTCAGTGCTGGAAAGGTAACATTAGTAATCATGGAGTACAGCTCAGTGCTGGAAAGGTAGCATTAGTAATCATGGAGTACAGCTCAGTACTGGAAAGGTAGCGTTAGTAATCATGGAGTATAGCTCAGTGCTGGAAAGGTAGCGTTAGTAATCATGGAGTATAGCTCAGTGCTGGAAAGGTAGCATTAGTAATCATGGAGTACAGCTCAGTGCTGGAAAGGTAGCATTAGTAATCATGGAGTACAGCTCAGTGCTGGAAAGGTAGCATTAGTAATCATGGAGTACAGCTCAGTGCTGGAAAGGTAGCATTAGTAATCATGGAGTACAGCTCAGTGCTGGAAAGGTAGCATTAGTAATCATGGAGTACAGCTCAGTGCTGGAAAGGTAGCATTAGTAATCATGGAGTATAGCTCAGTGCTGGAAAGGTAGCGTTAGTAATCATGGAGTATAGCTCAGTGCTGGAAAGGTAGCATTAGTAATCATGGAGTACAGCTCAGTGCTGGAAAGGTAGCGTTAGTAATCATGGAGTATAGCTCAGTGCTGGAAAGGTAGCGTTAGTAATCATGGAGTACAGCTCAATGTATATTTAGTTCAGTGGAGGGAAAACCATGTACTGCACTTCTTGTGCAAGAAGCAAAATAAATTTAAGCCAAAACACTTAATATGTAAGACCATGGAAACAATAAAGAGAAACAGACATATATAAACTTTAAATTGTATCAGAGAGTCAAGTGTGTTCAGCAAGCTACCGCTCTTCATTAAGAGACAGTTATATGAAAGAAGAGGATGCAATGATGAGGAAGAAGTGGTGCAACTTTTTTCATACAATAGGTGGCGCAATCGCATAATTGTTCTTTATTATTTGCAATGAACATTTGGTAAGTCAGCATAACAGATAGCAAACATTAAACAAATAAAGGTAACTGTGACTTAAATACCCACCAAATATTAAAATTAGATGCAGCAACCCCCCCCCCCACCGTAAACAGTATCATATGAATGGAGAAACCACCCTATCAGATATAAAGCTAAATGAGAACTCCAGCCAAGCTAGAACTTCCAATGAGTGACTTCCCAAACCTCCAGTAACAGAGGCACATGGGATATATGCAAATGAACCTTATGAACATCAGGTGTTTCAGCTATATGGCGATTTTGCTTGCCCATGACTTTTACATTTGAAGTCGTTTTAATGGACAATTTCAGGCCAATAAAGCCAAACCCCACTAGCTATGGATATGCATATTTCGGCCTTGTTATGACTTCATCAGCATAGCATAAGCAGAGTGTTTGACTAAGCATAAGAAACACAGGGTTGTTATACCCAGCTGATGTCCATTAGTTTGGAAAACAATCCAAAGCTCCTAACAAAGCACAAAGAAAAAATACTTACCAGAAAGAAGTGATAAATCAAACCAGACCTCAGGGGATCAGAGGACAATTCAAGGGAATAAAATTTGTTTCACCTTTATGATGACCCTTCACAAACAAATAAACATTGCTTGCAAGCCAGGACGCCACCAAAACCTGCATCTCTTAGTGAAAAGCCCACCAAACTTTCCAGAAAAAGATGACGAAGTACCCAGATGGAGAAAAAAATAAGCATGCAAGATGAGGGTGCGTACAATCAACATGTCTTTGTTTAAAATGCACAGCACTGACACTGCAAGTTCATTCACTTAAAACTAGGCCTGAGAAGTCTGTGCAATTTGGAACTGCGTTAAGGTAAGCAGTTTCCATTAATATATTGGAATAACCTAAAATATTGTGAGTCATTGGTGATTGAAAGGATTTAGGTATTCGATCTGCTAAAGCATGGCTAGAGTATCGTCCCCACATTCTTAAAATATGCTAAACAATTTGAAATAGCTACTACAGATGACAGATCATTTCTTGTTTCTAGGTATAACCATTTGGTTAGTATTTTTCAGACATATATTTCAGGATTCCACTGAATAATCTTCCACTCTTCAGCTTAATCAGGACTCAGAAAGGCAGAATACTTGAGCAATCTCACATTATATATCTTAGGTCATCTTCTTCTTTTGACATCTTGAGCAAACAGTGGGTAGGCCAAGGAAGGAAGGATGCATTGATTATCCCACAAAGGCAGTGAGTGGGTTGGCCAAAGATACAATGATTAACCCATAAAGGTAGCATACAATGATCAGGGGATCATTGTCATACAGTAGGGGTAACTCAGAGATCATATTCTGTATGTTTAGGAAGTGGTCAAAAGGCATGTTGAGTTCTTGTTTGCAAAAGGCATGGTCTGGATTTGTAGAGGGTTTATATAAATGTAAAATAAAGTGGTACAAGCTATATGTTTTCAGGGTGTTCAAAGTCACTAATAGTTGTGATCACTATACACCAGTACTTCTGGAGTGGTAATGGTGATGTAGGGCAACACACAGAATCATCATCAACTGATGCCATTTGCTTTGTTTTATTAAAGTTTTATTTTTTGTGCCCAGTCTGCCTAACCAGTAGTCATTTTATTTTATTGGTAAAGTTTCGCCTGTGAGTTGAGTGAGATATTAGACCTTCTGTTATTAAGTCTTTATCCATACATATTGCTAAATTAGCAATACTGTATACATCACTGTGAAAGTGCTAATGCTAAACATGGGCTATATGGAATTGGTTGAGTAATATGTACTGTTAGTTTGTTCCTCATTCTTAACCCCTGAAGGGTAGCAATGTTTGCATCAGGCAGGGTTTGCCTTACAAGCTTGGGAAGTCCAGTCAGGTCTAGTAAAGGAAGATCAGTGAGCAAGATAGCGAAATCTGTCAAAACATTCTTTTCTTGTTACATCACAGTCACTTTGAGGCTGTGACCCTGACACAAGCATACGAACCTATGAAGGTTTTATTAAGAAAAACAGAATCAAAGCATCTGGAAGGCCTGACCCAACCTTCCTTCACAGGTAATCAATACAACATATCCAACCAATGGCGGTTTGCTGTTCAAGAAGAAATATGGATTCAAAAAGAAATAAGTAACAATATATTTTAAAATTTAAATGAAGTAGTAGAAAGCAACATTAGAAGGGCAGTTATGAAGCATAAATTTGCTGCAAATTATTTTGACAATTCAGCCATTAAAGGGCACTTACTAGATCTGGTTTAATGGATACCCACAGTCCCAAATATTTAAACCCTTGGTCTGTCTATTCTATGCCTAACTCCATTACAACTGACTGCATGACTAGAACAATGAACACAAGTGAGAAGGAAAAAGTGTTTGGAAACAGTACCAAATCACTACAAACCAAAGCACTTGCAGAACCAGCAAACAAAACACCTCTTCAGGTCAGTGAACCAAAAATATTTATTTAATGCCACAAAACAATAACTTGCGTTTTCGTCCTTAGACTTCATCAGAATGAATGGTTAACCAAGCTAGTAATGATGGCACTGTTTTACTAGTTTACCACAGTGGTTTTGTTTCAACACAATTTAAAACTTTGGTGTAACACATCTTTTTTACTTATTTCTATTATATTACATTTGATAGCCTGAATTTAATGTATTTACATATTAATTATGTGATTCAATGTTTTTTAAAATCTGCTTTTTAAAAAATCTGTTACTGTAACAAGTAACTATTTGTTTTAGGAGTTTTTATAGTTGCATTTTTACAGTTGCACTTTGGATGCGCTGCATTCAATTATACTAAATGTTTTAATTGGTTAATTGTTTTGTCAATGGGAAGGGAGGGTTATTTAAGGAGATTACTAGCTTGGTTAGCCATTCATTCTAATGAAGTCTAAGGACGAAAATGCAAGTTATTGTTTTGTGGCGTTAAATAAATCTTTTTGGTTCACTGACCTGAAGAGGCATTTTGTTTGCTGGTTCTACAAGTGCTTTGGTTCATAGTGACTGCATGGCTAGGCTTACTTAGGCCCTTACCTATGATGCCAGTGGATCTTAGCACTGTTGAGTTGGGAAATGCAGTGACAAAATACAGTTATACTGCCATTGGCATTAAGCTAAAGAAATCTGAAGGTCTTTAAAACAATTTAGTAGTTTAAGGCTTTAGTCGCTCATTTGCTGCCTCTTAGCTCATCCAAACGGTGTTTTTATTGTAAGCTGTCACATGGGCAAACACCAGTTAATCAATACCTTAACTATGTCATCAATGCGTGTTCACAATAAGACAATTATACAAAATAGCTTTACACCTTATATGTCCACTGCTACAGTAAGTTGGGATCAAGCACTGAGGTCACAAAACATTTCCCTGCGAGATACAACACTGAAACTAGAAGACTGCAGCACCACTTTGCTGTAGAGCTTCAAGGCTGAAAAGCACAACTGCTACAGCAATAAACACCTGCCAGAAAGTTGGCATATTGCAATGGTCCCTAAAGGAAGCTACCTGGCTTTATGTTTACAGCAGAGACAGTTGTAGCATTAGCAGTGTAATCATACTTTATAAGTATGCCAATTAGAATCTATATAAATATGATATGAATAAGCAAACAATCAGCGGCTTAAATGAAAAGTATTGGATCTTTACCAGAAATGTAGGCAGTCAATCCTATCTGATGGTCAGAATGCAGTAATCCAATGTCTATCAACAGTGACAGAACTATGTTGACAATAAGAAATACACCCTGCAAATAAAATAGCAGACAAGAATCTGCACGCCCCATGAACAAAAGTTAAAGGGAGATGTAGGATGTATTTTAAAAAATGGGAAGGGAAGGGTAGCATAGAGTGTTGCTGACAACACAAACAATCTGAACCGGATGTCAGATAATATGATTTGATGCAGATTTCCCCCAGCTAATAGCTCTGACACATGTGAGGGCAGTACTAAGTTGGCTGGGACATATGCCCAACTAAATCAGTAACAATGAGATGCACATAAATATGCATAATGAGAGGTGTGTCCTACCAAAATGCAGGGACATATACCTGCAGAAAACCACTTGTACATAGCATAGTAGATACAGTTGAGAGAAATAGGAGAAACTTGTATGATTTGCACACATTACATTAGCAGAGAAATATGTAATTAGGTAAAGCAGGTGTGATGATTGGGGAGAGATGGGTGAAGGCTGTCAGCCTAGTCAAATAGAATTTGATATATAATTTTGGCATTTGTAAATAAATTTAAAATACAGGCATGTTTCTTGAGTGAAAAAGAATATTGTGAAATGTGGAAATGCAACATTTGTGACAACATTGCACTCTACTGGCGCAGTGAAGCATGTTGTGACCCTTTCATGTTAGAATTTGGCTCCAGTGCGTCTAGATGAAGGTTTCATGCCCATTGTTTTAAGGCTAAAGTTTATGACCAGAATTTACATGTGGAAGGTGCTTTATTGCCCTGGTTTCTGCTAGCGTGTATATCTGAAATGCCTTGTATTGTTCTACTTTTCTGAGCAGGTGTTTGATTGCTAAATAATGCAGTTTGTGGCCTGAGAACTCAGACCAGGTGTTAAGATGATGCAATATGAATACTGGGAAAACCTAAGTGTCAAAAATGATGTAATTTGGGAGGACCTTAGAGGCATGTTTGTTAGTAATGTTTAAATACTATTTCTCACAAGAGACTGGGGCATTTTGATCTTGGATATCTAACTCAGCACTCTGCCTAAGCTCACATGTAAGTTTCTAGTACTGTGATTTCCTGTAGGAATAGTTAAAGCTAGTAAAGATTAATTAGGTATTTTTCATTGAAATCAGACATGTCCTAATGTATTATTTTAAGTTTCTGTGTGATCTCTGAACTCTTAGATATCTCTATGGTGTAGTAGTTTTGTCTTGTGCTTTAATTATTTATTATTAAATATTTTTAAAACCTTCTACCTGTGGATGGTTTATGTAGAGATAAATTATGCTTTAGAGTACATTATATATTTATAGAGTTTACTGTCTAAGCCCTTTCAATAAGCCTAGACTGAATAGTCACATTACCACTGGATAATAATATTGCACAGTAATAATTGGACACCCTTTTAAGGGCCTTTTAGTAGCTGATATTATTAGCTGGGTGGTGGCAGTAATTACTAGCATATCGTCTGGGTAAAGGGCCACAGCTGGAGAATCTGTGTCAGCCTTTCC
>NC_056725.1:532196972-532211972 GCF_019279795.1 Protopterus annectens | reverse complement strand
TGCGTGCCACGCACTGGGTTTTAAAAAAAAAAAAAAAAAAAAAAAAACAGGAAATAGCAGCTCTGTTCACATCTAAGCACTGGGTATGCACGCTGTGCCTCGGGGCTTAAATGGGAAGGCAATGGGAAGGGAAAACAGCAGTAGGAACGCAATCAAGGAGAACTAGCACAGCTGGCAGGTGAAATGTATCAGAATCAGCCAATTATACAGGCAGCAGCCCAGCACACTACTATAAACTATGCAAACACCTTTTAGTCTGGTTTTTCCCACAAACTCTACACCATTGGTGTACACAGATGGGGAAATTTTACCTGACAAAACTAACAAAATGTTATGGGCTGCTATTGCTCTCATACATCAATATGTGCAAGAGGCTAATGGTGGTGAGGATGTGAATGATGTGAATGATTGAAAAGACTGACCAAGCTAGGAAGGACTACTGGTTGGCTAACAAAGAAACTAAGAAAGAAGTTGCAATAGCAAAGAATAGGGCATCAGAGGCACTCTATCAGCTTCTGGAAAGTGACTCAGTAAGGGGCACAAAGAAACTATACCAGGTTGCAAGGCAAAGACAGAAAGATAAAGAAGATAGTCAGACACCCTTCATAAGTGATTCCAGCAACAACCTGCTTAACAGCCCACAGGACATCAAAGGCAGATGGAAGGAGTATTTCCAGCAGCTTCTGAATGAAGAAAACCCCACAGAAGCGGTACTGCCCCAGAAATAGCCTACAATGAGAGTAGAAGAGGAGCCCAGCTTAGAAGAAGTAAGAGCAGCACTAAGGAAAATGAAGTCAGGGAAAGCAGCAGGCTCAGATGAGGTCACAGCAGATATGATAAAGATGCTGGGTGAGCTAGGGGAGATATGGCTCCTGAGGGTACTAATTGCAGTATGGAGAGATAGGTGTATCCCAGATGACTGGAGAATAAGTATACTCATGCCAGTGTACAAGAACAAAGGGGACATCCACAACTGTGGACAGTACAGAGGCATCAAACTCCTACCACATTGCATGAAAGTTCTGGAGAGGGTGATTGATAAACGGATACGCAGAATAGTAGAATGTAAGATGGGAGATGACCAGTTCGGATTCAGATCAGGATGCAGCACAATTGACCCAATGTTTGCATTGAGACAGATACTTGAGAAGAAACTAGAGAAGAGGAGAGAGTCAAACTGGGCTTTCCTAGACTTGGAGAAAGCATATGACAAGGTCCCAAGAAAGCTGATCTGGGCAGTACTGTGATGGTTTGAAGTCCCAGAAACATTGATAGAATTAGTACAGGCTATGTACAAGGACCCAGTGACTCAAGTACGAACAGTGTTTGGCCTCACTGAGGGGTTCCCAGTGGGAGTGGGTGTACACCAGGGTTCATCTCTGAGCCCACTGCTGTTCATACTGGTAATGGACTACATCAGCAAACAGGTTGGAGGGGTCAGAGCAACAAAGCTGCTGTAAGCAGACGATGTGGCAGTACAGGCAGACTCTGATCTAGAACTTCAGCAAAGGATAAGAGAATTGAATGCAAATCTGAAGGCACATGGGATGAAACTAAGCACAGATAAGACAGTGGTAATGGCAGCAGATTGGGGAAATCACAAGAAGCTCAGAATAGAGATAGATGGGAAGATAGTGGAACAAGTAAACAGCTTCAAGTATCTGGGAGGGGTGGTTGAGGAGAAGGGTAGTCTGAATGAAGAGGTCAAAGCTAGAATCAGAGGGGCTGCAGCCAACTGGCATAGAGTATCAGGTGTAGTCTATGACAGAAGAAAGCCAAAGAAGCTGAAAAGTAAGGTGTACAAGATAGTGGTGCGACCAGTACTACTGTATGGCACAGAAACCTGGGCAGTAAAGGCAGAACAGTTGAAGAAGCTAGAGGTGATGGAAATGAAGTGCCTGAGAAAGGTGGTAGGATGCACACTGCGGGACAGGTGAAGAAATGAGGGCATAAGAGCAGAAGCCAAAGTAGCTCCAATTGCAGAAAAGATCAAAGAGAATAGATTATGTTGGTATGGGCACATGTGTAGAAAAGCAGAAGACAATCTGGTGAGGGAGATTTGGGACAGACAGGAAGAAGGTAAAAGGAAGCGAGGGTGTCCAGCAAAGAGGTGGATGGATTGTGTGAAAGAAGATCTGCGACAGTCAGGCATGAGTGTTGAAGAAGGCAGAAGAGTGGCACTGAATAGAGAGAGTTGGTGACAGTTAATACGATACCCCGACTCCAAGTAAATGGGAAAAAGGGGGATGATGATGATGTGAATGATGATGACAATCCCACAGTGAGGTGAAGGAGAAGAGTGTACAGACCCAGGGCAACCTACCAGGGACTACATGAGCTGGAGAGAGTGAAGCACTATAGGGTGGACAGGGACATTCTACAGCAAATTGTTAAGCTGTGCCGGCCCCACCTCACACACAAAACCAACAGAGGGGAACCCATCCCAGTGGATACCAAGGTAAGTGCAGGCTTAAGAATACTAGCCACAGGTACCTTCCAAAATGCAACTGGGGATATCATGGGGATCTCACAGACATCAGCATCCAGGGTACGCCACCAATTCCTGGATGCCATGTCAGCACATGCCGGTGAGGTGTTTACCAGCAATATGTGTCTCTTCCACCAAATAGCAGAATATCCTGAAGTAGTGGGTGCTATAGACTCCACACACATACACATCAAAGCACCACCCGGCGAGTGGGGTAGGGTCTACATAAGTCTCAAGGGCTTCCCCTCTATCAACTGCCAGGTCATGTGCGATGCCCAGGGCACCATCAGCCACAGGTTTATCACAGGTCATATCCTTGCTGTTGGGAATGAGTATAGTATGACCCCACTTCTGTATGGAAATACCCACAGCATGCAGTATGCTGAAGCGGTGTCTTGTGCAGGTGTGTCCCTAGCTGTAAGCAGCACCCTGCCTGTATTCAGACCACTAGATCATTATGGACAAGAACTGTTGCCAGTAACACCTCACACACTTACCCTGTCACCCCAGGGGAATCCACTGGCTCTCGGCCTGGGAATGTAGGAGTGACAGAATGCACTGGCCTGCTACAGATGGCCTGCATCACTACCAAATTGCCTACAGCCATCTGTCAAAGGCCTGTGCCTCACCTGTAGTGCCAAAGTATGGTATCTCATGGGGTCCCAACTAACAACTTAACACAGTCAACAGAACAAAAATGCAAGGTCATGTTGACAAATCCCAGTAGCATGCCCCCCCCCCCCCATGTCCTACTACATGAAGTGTGAACCAATCCATAAATACCACTGGGATGAAGGGCCAACTATAGTGATACTTCTCAGATATCACTTGCATAATGTTAGGAAGAGGATAGACTAACAGAGTGGGGAGGTGTAGAAGCATGGACATCATGGAGTGTGTGAAATCTGAAACTCTGATGTGTGCCCATACTACCCCTGCCTGTAAACCCAGTAATGGGTGGCTACAAACCTGCTCATAAAAAACAATGTGAAAAGGACCTGACCAGATATATGAGCCCTGCCTCTGGGTAACCTGGGTGAATCTGTACAGCTGAGCGGTATGGCCACAGCAGGATATGGCCATTCTGTTAAGTCAATATATGTACAAGAAGGGGATCCTCAGCCACCATATTACCAAGGTGCTGGACCATTTACGCAGACCCATCAGCAAGTGTCTGCAGCTACCCCTCCAGAATGGCAGGAGTGTGCAAGAATTGGTAGGCTGAGGACCACAATACTGGACTCAGCTTCATTCAGCTTGTATTTTCCAGGGAATAACTGTGAGCAAATAATTATATCTGTCAGTTGTTGATGACATAATACATCACAGTGTAAAACAGTACATATGTTGTAATACCTCTGCTAACACCAACCATGTAACACAAGCAGCACAGAGAGCAATAGTTACAGTATCCCCCTATCTGTCACCCATTGTGACTCCATATTGTCAACCTATCTACAGATATCCTGCAGAAACAGGTTGCTAGCTGTAGGTGTAGAACAAACCCTGGACTGGAGTACAGCCCTACCTGGAATGGATTCACACACTCAATACAGAAGGTCATACTGGGCATGCTCCTACACTTAGAGAAATGAAGCCCATGTCTGACAACACAGTGGACTATATATATATATATCTGTCATTTACAGATGTTTGTGCACACACACCAAATTGTACACCATTTATGCTTCACACACACATTGGATAGAAATACTCACACATATCGAAGGCCAACACACTATAATATGTCAAGCATACATGCACAGAGATGTGGAGAAGATAGAGACAGACAGTGACAGAGAGAATTTCATTATGAGGCCTGTACCACCTACTACACATACAATTGGCCAATGTCACATGATGTGCTAATGTCAATCACTGTAGACATACCTTTTAGTAGCCCTTAGCCCTATAGTGTCTGTGGTGCTTGTGATAACTGTGTAACACAATAGTACAAATTAGTATTCATGTAGCATTTGTCTACTCAGTCCTGTGAAATGTAAAGTTGTGTGTGACTGAGTGTGTGCGTGTGTTTCCAGAGGAATTATTTATGGCCCATTCACACATCTTAGCACAACTACTGATGTCAGTCTCCTTGAAAAAAAAACATCATCCCAATCTCAGCCCTATAAGCGCCATGTCACTCGTGGTAACTGTGTAATATTGTAGTGTAGTAAACTAGTTAAGTAGGAGTTGTAATCCCAGACATGTCAACTGTTAAACTGTGTGTGTGTGTGTGTATGCTTGTGTTTGGAGATTAATGATTTTGAAGCCATTCACACTCACTACACCTCCCATTGCCCTACTTTAGCACTCCTGTTGATGACAGTCACCTTGAAATAACCCTCTGTCCAAATCTCAATTCTCTAAGCTACGAGTGTAATACTGTAGTATAACAAACTAGTTAGGTAGGAGTTCTAATCCTGGTCCTGGCAACTGTGATAATATGGGTGTGTCTGTTGATACCTGATTTTGTGGACATTCGCACATACTACACTTCCCTTAACCCTCCTTTAGCACAGCTGCTGATGTCACTCACATTCAAAGATACCTTTTGACAGCTGTCCAACATATAAGCTCAGTGGCATTTGTGATAATTGTGTAATACCATGGTGTAACATACTTGTTAGCTAGGAGTTCTAATCCCAGACATGGCAATTGTGAAGCTTTGTGTGAAAGAGTGGGTGTGTGTTTAATAACACCTGATTTTGTGGTCATTCACACTTAAAACCACTTCCTGTACCTCTCCTTTAGGACTGCTGCTGATGTGACTCACCTTCAAAGATACCTTGGCACAGCTTTCCAACACGTAAGCTCCATGGTGCATGCAATAGCTCTGTAATACTGTAGTGTAACAAACTAGTTAGGTAGGAGTTCTAATCCTGATCCATGCAAATGTGAGAGAGTGGGTGTATCCTTATAGAAACTTAATAATTTTGTGGTTATTCACACTTAAAACACTTCCCATACCCCTCCTTTAGCACTGCTGCTGATGTCACTCACCTTCAAAGATACCTTGGCATAGTATGCCAACATATAGGCTTCATGGCACATGCGATAACTGCATAATACTATAGTGTAACAAACTAATTAGGTAGGAGTTCTGATCCCAGCAACTGTGTAAATGTGAGTGTTTGTGTGTGACAGTGTGTATAACCTTGTAAAGACCTGATTTTGTGGTCATTCACACTTATAACACTTCCTTTACCCCTCCTTTACCACTGCTGCTGATGTCACTCACCTTCAAAGATTCCTTGGCACAGCTCTCCAACATGTACGCTCCATGGTGTGTGCGATAAATGCCGAACAATTTATTATAGCAATAGCTACATAGTTATGGGTTTGAATCTCATCCCTGGCAAGTGTTTGTGTGTGTGCACATATGTATGTCCATGCCACAAAGATTTCGGCCTAATTTACACCCGGTACACATGTCAGTGCCTGACTTTATCAGTCCTGCAGATATCATCCACCTTAGAAGAACCTGTTGCCAACCCTAAACCATGTAAAGCCAGTGGTGCATGTGGTAAATGCGTAACATAATGGTCCGGAAAGATTGTTAGATAGAGGTTTGAACCTCACCCCAAGCAAATGTAAATGTGTGTGTAGGGTAAAATGTTTTTTGGAATCTCTCATGTACTACATCACCCAATGCCAGTATTTACAAGGGCTGGTGATGTTTCTCACCTTAGAGGTAGTTTGCGACAATGTCTATCCTATAAGCTCCATGGTGCATATGATAAATGCGGTACACTGTAGTAGCAATACATAGATATGTAGGGGTTTGAATCTCAGTACAGGCAAGTATGTGTGTCTGTTATTAGTATCTTGTGAGGGGGTTGGTGTGATTGTGTAATAACAGGATCCATTGGAGGGGTGGGTTTTGCTAAATTATTATGTTGAGGACCTAGTATATGTCACAATTTCCACACTACAAGGCCAACAGATGTCAAACACTGGAGAGGTTGGTGTAGACAATCCACAGCCCTAAATGTGACAGTATTGGTTAGTGAACAATATAGGCAACCCTTCTATTACTCAGAGACCACTCTCCACCCACGTATCATACACAAACACACTTGGCTAGGCAAAAACCACTATACTGGCAGTTCCCCTGCATATTGTCTCACAGATAGTACCCACAGTGTGATAGCTGTGGACTACATGCCTGTTGACCACAACAGTGCCACTGACATCAGAAAGTACTTGGATGTGTTACATCTCCTGACTGTGTATTATCCAGCAAGTGAAAGGACATGGCACCCTGTTCCATCCCCTAAGTAGCAAAATAAATGTGTACAATGGCCCTTTTTCCGTGTTCCCCACTGGACACCTGCAACAACTGTAGGTCTGAAAAAGCACCCCACAAAGGGAATACCATGGCTTATACACATGACCTGTATGGACAGACACCACTAACTCCACTGAATGCCTGTATCCTTCTGTCAATGCAGGTGCAATCACAACTTCAGTTACATAGCCAGGTCTCACCAAATGAGGTCAGAAATGCTACATCAGAGGATACCTATCTGTCCACACAACATGTCCCAGAGACCTCAAGTGCATGCATATGGGACACGTGCACAACCCAGACACTGTCCATGTTATGGAATATAGATCACATACATGCCAAGCAGTGCACATCACTGGCCACCCACAATAGAAACCTGGACGAGTGGATGGTGAATACAATATCCACCCCTGGGGGCCACTCCAGTGACTACTGAGGCACACTGGGGACTATTGTCATGTGGCCTGATGCCAAGGTATTCCCTTGGGCTAGCACTGTAGAGCCTTCAGGCCCATTCACTTACTACACACCTATGAAGCAATGGACCTATGGATCTCAGTACTGGCAAGTGTGTGTGTGTGTGTGTGTGTGTGTGTGTGTGTGTGTGTGTGTGTGTGTGTGTGTTTGTGTGTGAATAGTAATCCCAGTGTGTTTGGTTGATGAATGTCCCCTGTGGCTGTAGTTATTAGCAATTGGAGGTTTGTCCAAACCAGAACATGTACCATTCTCTATTCTACAACAGATGTTGTACATCAACATGTACCTATGTACAACCCACAGCCCTATAATCTGAGGCATATGCAATCACAGTGTTACAGACCAGGAATTACTATGCACATACTGTACCCTTCCTATGACATGGTGGATGTGTCACTACACTGCCATACCCTGTGGCCTTGTTACAGGGCCACATCCTGATGACACACAGATGTCTAGAATGGACATGGGATACAGCATGTGAGAACACATTCACTCAGCACTTCACTTGTGGGGGGAGAGAGGGGTAAAGCTGGCACTGAATGTGTTGCCAAGACTGTGGCCAATATCTGTTGTCTCAGGATAGGTAGTAGCTTTGTGCAGTAACTTGCAGCACTTGTGGTTAATGCTGTGGAGGTTGTTAATGTTACTATTACAGCTGTTGCGACTGTCATCAGTGTCTGCTGCATCTCTGCTGTCATAGATGCCTGTCAAGGACTCCATGAGGGATCCAAAGTTGTTTTTGAGGGTAATAAGGGAGTTCAACAGTCATGGGACACCACCTTTCCCTGCAACAGTGTCCTCCTTCTGATGTACACTTCAGTAATGGCAGCGGACCATCACATTGTCTCCCAGTGTTTGGAGGACAGTGTCTGTGTTCTTTTGGCTCTGGCTAGTACCATGCATTCATGTACCTGTTTGTACAGTGCCTATGTGTATGATTCCACTGCCATGCAGCTACATCCCATTGCCATGGGTGCAGTGAAGACATCCACCCCTGTTTTCATGACTGCAAATTCAGCTTTGGAGAGTTTTTGCCAGGTGGTTATTTTTGTGTGGGGTGAGGCTGACATGTTGATTTCCATGTTGATTACAGCCTGTGTGAATCTTACCATGCAGGGATTGACATCTGACGATGAGCAATGGTCCCATATATAAGTGGTCAACACAGGTCATGGCTGTTATATCCTCTACCATGGGTCAGTATGAGCTGGTCTAGGGCAATGGAAATGATGAATCCCAGAAGTGTTGGGCCACTGTACTGGTGATTGGCTACATTCCCCAGGTGATGGAGGAGTAATTGAAAACTCCTACTATGTCAGTGTTGCATTGGACTGTCAGAGATTGCAGGGTGTTGAGGAATGTGCATTGACAGTCTAGGGACATAGATGCAGACCCATAGCAGGCTATGGTCTGGATAGCACCATTACCCCAAGGCAGTTTTACCGGAAGTATCTCCAATGAATTATGATGGGATGCTAGTCTGGAGGTGTTCCTATCCATAATGAATATGGAGACAACACCACCTGTGGAGGTGTGATGTGGTCCATGTTTTTGGGCTGACAACTGTGGAATGTGTCATAGTTTGATACTGCAGGTCTGCTGTCTGGTGCTGTGAACCACCTCTCCACTACAGCAGACATGTGTCCTCCACTCCAAAAACTGCTATGAGTTACTGCATCCTGACAGTTAGATGTCCACTGTTGAGCAGCATGACCCTCTGATTGTTTACATGTGTAGCTGTTATGGTGGTAATAACATTAGGAACACTACCCAATAAGGCACCATAGGGTTGGCAAGACACATGGCCATTACCTGGCAACCCAGCGGTGACAGATGTAGGACATCCATGGCAAGTCATTGCATTCTGGCAATCATGCCATCCTAGGAAGAGAGGCCCTGGATTCCCTGAGAATGACACATAACATGTAAGCCAATGTTGCAGTCAGCCATCTGTTGATAGTACCGCAGCATCATTCTGGTTGACAGTGGGACACTGCCCAGAGCTACTGTCACACCTGCCTGAACCGCATAGTCAGATAGTTCAAACATGCATCCTATCATGTAGTCCAGGGAGGTGTGTCCCAATTCATTCACACCCACATGGATATGGAGTGATGCTCATAGTTGTCGTGGAGTGACATGACTGGTTGTGTCATATGTTAGATGCTGGCATGTGATTGAAATGTGTTTGCCTCAGTATTGAGTTACCCATGATCACTGTATTGTGCAAGGTGGTTAGCCTTAGGGGCTTAGGTTGGGAGCACACTGTAGGTTAAATATGTGTCCCTTGGCTTGTGCCATGTTGCAATGTCTGAATGTGTGTCTGTTGCTGGTCTGTGCTGTTTGGGTAGATGTCCATTGAGTGACTGTGGGAAGGTGGGTGTGTGGCTTTTCACTATATGTCATGGCAGTCAAAGTGGATGTCATGGTGAGCAACATGTTCCATGTGGTGTGGTGCAGGTGTTGATCTTATCCTGTTGACCTGCTAGTCCATTATTTGCTGGAGAGTGCATATGTCCACATTGGGTAATATATGGGTAACCCTCACAGGTCTGAGTGTTTGGAGTTTAGAGGAGAGGGTTGTCTGTGTACATGTGGCAGTTGCAACAGTGTCCCAGTATGGAAATGTGCACCAGGTCAATGGGTGAAAGCACAGATAACTGCCCTTCAAACATCCCAAGAGGAGTGGACATAACTAGTAAGTACTGAGATGACATATGTGATAAATGTGTACTGCTGACAGCTCACAGGTGAGCCACACTTCATGATACAATTACTTGGTGAAGTCCCAAGCCATAATGTTAGTTGAAGTGCAAGGCAGAAAGAACTAGCATGATGTATGGGTGGAAAAGAAGGTAGAATGTCTGCCACCTGTAATACTTTACCACAGCTGTGCAGTTATCAGCAGCTTTGGCGATGTGAAAATTCAGTAAGCTCTGTAGCATGTGCAGTAACTGCGTAACACTATAATAAGAATACCTAGATAGACAGGTGTTCTAATCCCAATCCTGGCAAGCCTGTGTGAGTCATGTACTATCTGGCTCATACCATTTTTGACCTGTGTACTACCCTTTACACTTCCCTTCACTCTAATGTAGTAGACGTGTTGATGTCATCCACCTTACAAGTACCTTTGGAAGAGGTGGAAATGTATAAGCTTTGTGGTGCATCCGATAACTGAGTAGCACTATAGTAGGAATACTGAGATAGGCATGAGTTCTTATCCTAATGCTGACAACTGTTTGTGTGTATGTGAGGATCATATCATGCATGGCTTATACCATTTTGATGTGTATACCATACACGGCTGATGACCACCACCTGCTGCCATTACTTTATACAGTGTCATGACAGCATCTGCCTCACATGCAGCAGGTTAAACCATTTACAGTCCTCTGTACAGACATGTCTAGAATATCCATATGTTTGAAACCTATACGTGTTTGGAAGTGGTCTGTATGCCTTAACAATGCCCATGTATGTGATATTATAGCCAAATAGGCCACAGTGAGGGTACAGACACATATGGCAGCATGAGGTATCATACATGACTGAAGCATCATGCCGATAGGATGTCTGCCACCCTCAGAGGTGGTCTGCCTTGTAGGTGCAATACATGAGTACAGATGCTTGGTTTTAAAAGTGAACTGCACCTGTCATGTGTCACATTAAAGGCTGGAAGAGGTGTGGACTGTCATATTGTGCTTCTAATTAGTATGTAACAGGAACACCTTGCATCTTAAGAGGGGTGTGTACACAGTTTATATCCATTGTATACCAGTAATGTGTCATGCATGACTTTACCTTAGGACGTTTGTCCAGCACAATTTGGTGGCCTCTGTCCAGACGTCTTGGCACTGACAAGTTGTGAGGTATGCTACAGGAATGTTGAATTCATGTCAGATAGGCCCCAGTGGTGACCACTGTGATGCAATACAGTTAACCCTAGCACAAGTGAACATGCACAACAAGCAATATAGCTATTACATAAAGCAATATAGCTATTACTAATGGTTGTGTGCATGGCTTCACAAGCCTGGGGTATTGCCAGGCAACAACAGAACAATGTAACAACCACCAGCTACAGGCTGCTGTCCTATATGCAAGCCAGAGGGTCCTAGGTAGGTTATTGTCAGAAGATGCGCATGTGGCCTTGGTATAGGATAGATGCAGCATGTTTGCACATCTACAGTACTAACCGCAATAATACACAATGTCCTGTCCTCACCATAGATGTGCACCTCTGTGCATTAAAAACCCCATCCACAACTACAATCGGACCTGACACATGCATGTAGATACATTACAGATACATGTATGTCTGATACATTAGTGTACTAATCCCCCACTGGAACCTTACCTGTATACTTCTCACCCAGTGTGTGTGTGTGTGTGTGTGTGTGTGTGTGTGTGTGTGTGTGTGTGTGTGTAACCCACCTCCACAATGCTTCCCTCAGCGTTATGGCCTGTGCATTCGGTGTGTGGGCCAAGTGTGGTGAGGAGCTCCTTGGTGTGTATCAGTGGGAGCTGTATGGCTGGGACCCCCCTGTGACTAGCCAGTCCCTTGCTACAGCAACAGCCCATTGATGGACATGTCATTTGAGGTTTGTGGTCCAACTCTGCACATGCACATAAGTTCTGCTGTACAGTCCGGCATCATTTACCCTGTGGACCACACTGTTCCACAGGGCAGTCCTCTTCCGCACGTCTTCTGCTCTCCGTCCACAAGACAGGGCATAATGTCCAATCATATATTAGGTGATGATGGCTGTTTCCCCAACAGAGAATGCTGGTAGGCGCGCACTCTGCATATTACATGGAAAACATGAACAAGAAAGGGTCACAAGACCTCATACGGTTGTCAAAATGCACATCAACAGTGGATATTACTTGCAAATAATCCAGACTACCCCAGAAACCTCCACGCTATCATGGTTATAGCAGCTTGCATTACACGCCTGTCCCTGGGCTATCTTATTCCCCCAGTGTTGGACACTTGATCTGTGTAGATGGTTGACAGTGGTCATCTTCCATGTGGATGGTTTGTGTATGGTGGCAGGTCTGTGTTTAACTATGGTGTGTGATGGAGCTCCAACACATGCCTGAGTTCATGTAGGAGGCAGACACTGATGTTAGTATGCCTCATGGAGATATGCTGCTGTTGCTATCAGTAGCCAATATGTACATGCTGACCATTGCTGTGGGGAGGAGTGTGGTTGATGTGCATATCTCCATGTATGACTGGGGTGGACAGGGTGGCAATATTCCTACCTAACCTGTGTGATGCAGGTTGCCTATATCCATGGCATGTGAGTATGAGGTGTTGTTTACCCCCAGTACAGAGTGAATTGTGTTGTTTCATCTGAGACTTACAACATATGTGGAGACATGGTTGCAGTTGTCCTTGGTGGTGTGGACTTACCTGCTTGCTCCGATATAGGTGGACTTGCTTCAAAGTTGTTGTCTGCAGCTATGTGTCCCTGTACAGCCAATGTAGCAACCTATTATGTGGTTTGTGTATTGCTGCTGTCCACCAAAGGGGATTACTCTACCTTGGTGGAGGCTGGATATACAGGTCAGGTGTTCATAAAGCTTCAGTGGATATAAAGGCTACACACCCCTGATACACTGCCTAGTATTTGCGCAATTGGAACATGACATAACAATAACTCATTTTATAACAATTCCCACCTGTAGTGTGACCTATAACCTGTACAATTCAATTGAAAACATAACAATCTGGTTTGTGAAAACATATGGAAATAATACTAAGTAAATAAGTCAGTTGAATGAGTGTGCACACCCTTAAACTTGTGCATGCACCTCTTGAAATGGTTACAGCATCCATCTGTCTTGGTCTGGACTCTTAACATCATGTCACATCTTCACTTGGCAATAGTTGCTGACCTTCCTAGAAACACCTTTGATTGTATTGCAATGGAATTGGACAGGTTAGCTGTTACATTCAAGATGAGAAACATTATGAAATGATCTTCTGTGGTCTGATTGTCATACAGCACACAAACTTGGCATTCCAACAGGGGTGTGTGCACTTGTGATATCCACTGTGTATATGTGTTGGTATAGCTGGTAGTTGTATGCACGGACAGAGGCTCATAACACAGGTGGGCACTTCTCTGATTAATACCTGATAATCATGCCTATTCCAGTACCCACATCAGTGTCAGGCAATGCAACCACCAGTAGCTGTACACATATATGTCTGTTGTATACACTGACATTGATATACCACACATGTGCAAAATGCACAACCTATTTACCTGGCTGCTTGAAACATGTGATTTGTTTTGTGCCTTACAGCTGAACATATGGATACATACATGTGCTCAGGGGATACCTGGTATACATTTCTATTGAATGTAAGTATGGCACATTGTATTTACAGTCATGATGGTCAATCATACTTCTCAACCTGTTACAGTGGTACGTCTGGACAATGGCACACATAAATGGGTGTCAAAGGGGACATCAGTATCGATACTTTATTAATATAGCTGCACCATACATTAGTACATTGATTGCACAGTAGGGTTTGACATCACTGTGATAACCTGGAAGACGTCCAACAGTCATAAGTAGGCTATTATTTTACAATGTCATTGCTCACAAACCTGCCAATGGTTTGGGTGACATACCACAGGTATACGTGTATGTGACTACAGATGTCAGTCACACATGTGCTTATTGTCCAGCAGAACACTGTACAGTTGAATGTTAAGTCAATATGTCACATGCAGTTCAACACACATGTCTGCAACAATACTCTACTATGCACACGCCTTCTATAGGTGTCTTAGCTTTACAAGGCAAACATGTGTCATACTCAAATCACAGGTAACATGGATATGGAAAACATCCCATTAACTGGTCTAGCAGTGGCACAGTCACAAATGTTTGACAGACACCCCTGCAGTTGTCATATATGAGCTGTCCTTTCACAGGTGAATCAGGCTCATGAGCTGTTTTCCCACCTCACAACCTCTCAGAGCATCACATCTGGACAATGCCTAAAATAATGGGGGCATAAATAGGGACAGACTTTAAATATACCTGCTACAAACATAGGAAGTTTGTAGAATGATACTTTTAGGATAACAGTGAAAATGATGTGGAGTCTCAAACTCAAGTGTTTGTCATTACCTGATTACTTCAATCCTCAGCTATTTGCTAGTAAAGTACAGATCTCAGGAGAAATATACAAAAATACATGATGGTAATATGTGCACATTCTGTGAGCATCTGTACAGTTGAGAGGTATGTCTGTGATATCTCCCACTGCAGAGAGGGTCAAATGCTATGGCCATAGCAGCTGTTTAGCAGGACATTACTACAGCATGTCTTGTTGGGACATATATTCCTCCAAACCCTATTTCCCATTACTACAGACCAAGTACTAGATTCAATTACTTGCTTACATGTTCCACTTACCTCTTTTCTTTCTTCTCTTTTCCACTTTATGTCTCATTTGTTATTTCTCTCTCTCTCTCCCTGTGCACTACAGGGATAGAGCTGGTTTGAATAAATGGCAGGCAACATGGCTTTTGGAGGTGATGCTCATGATCAGGTGATGGCCTATGCACCTATTGAGGTTCCGCACTTGCTAATTGCATGCAGAGCAGCTGTGTAGTTCTTCCAATAGCCAATGTCATGGCAACACAGTCCTATAAATGAATACTCCATGTGGGCGTTGGACCTTACCCTTACTTGTGAGGAAGACATC